>NC_089824.1:11762273-12027273 GCF_035046505.1 Tiliqua scincoides | reverse complement strand
AGAGGGGGTGCAAAGCACTAAGTTTTTCAGGGAGCCTCACCACGTCATGTAAGCGGGCCCTCCCCTGCACCTTCAGAGCCATTCCTGGCTGTGGGAGCATAATGGAAGCAAATGTAGGGAAGAAAGGAGGTGAACGACTCCATTTTGCTCCCACCGCCTGGAATGGCTCTAAAGTGAAGGGGGAGGGGCCACTTGCATGCTGTGGTGAGGCTCCCTGCAAAACTTAGTGCTTTGCACCCCCTCTAGCTATGCCACTGCATCGGACTCCAGTATCACAAAGTACTCCCCGTCCTTTGTTCTTAGGCCTTTCCATGCCAAGATCAGTTGCTACCAGAAAGTGAGACATGGTTGTATAACATTTCCAGTAACTATGAACCAATCTCAATAAATGCCACAGGGATGGAGGGCAGCCCGCACTTATTTAAGACCTTTATTAATGTTCTCTTTGCTGCACACCAGCAAAGAACATATCCATTAATTTCACCAAGACGGCTAAAAGAGAAGATGCTGTGAGAAATACTAGGGAGGACAGAGAAGGAGCAATGCAGAAATTAGCTTGCGAAAGAGTCGAGTTGAGAATGCGTAACTAAAATTGATTGGACAAGGGAGGCTGGATACAAGCAGTGGCATAGCTAGAGAGGGTGCAAAGCACTAAATTTTGTTAGGAGCCTGACCATGGTGTGAAAGCGGCCCCTCCCCTTTGGAGTCATTCTGGGCCGCGAGAGCAAAATGGAAGTAACACTCCCACGGGGAGGGGGTGAGGCCTGCAAAACTTAGTACTTTGCACCCCCTCTAGCTACACCACTGGATGCAACTAAGTATACTGGAATAAACAAGATTCTATGAGACTTCAGGCATGGCAGAAAAGGGAACCACTAGTAGATCTCTGAGTGGTTTCAGACTCCAAATTGCTTAACAATAGGAAAAAAATGGAAAGGTATGTTTTCCCATAAAGAAGCTGCTAAAATTAAAAAATGTTCAAAAAACCAAGAATGGATTTTTTGGGCACTTGGCATGGGCGTATATGAAGAGGGTGGCTGGGGGGGTGCCCCCAGGTGACAAGCTGTGGGGGGGGGGGTCCAAGAGTCTGTCCCAAGATGGCAGAAGGTGCAGCCACAATATGGCTAGCATTGGGTGCAGCTGCCTGCAGAGAAGCATGTTTATTGGTATGATTATAAATACTATGTTACAAAGTTATATATAATTATACAAATCTAAATACAGGTGCAGCCTATTTATCTGTGGATTTGTGGGGGAACTGAAAGTCACACACACCTTTGCCTCCTTTGCCCTTCGCTGGCATCTCACTCCTTTTCCAGGCAGCCCAAAACACTGCAAAAAGGCTCAGCCTGGCACAGGCAGGGAAATAGCCCTGGAGCTATGGAAGAGGTTCCCCTTGCCAAGGAATAGTAAGACTCCTGGAGTGCCTGAGCCAGCAAAGAGGCTAAAGAGGAGAAGTGGGGGTGGAAAACCTCTGCAGCCAGAGCACGTGCAGCAAGGTGGAGCTCTCTCTCTCTCTCTCTCTCTCTCTCTCTCTCTCTTTCACACACACACACACACACACACACACACACACACAGGGGCAGGTGCGGTAGCAACAGAGGGGATTGCTTTAAAAAAACCCAGGGAGTGTTTGCCCAATTCCCCCCCCCCCCCATGGTGCAGGCTCTCCTGCTCCAGCCAACACAAACAAAATGATCCACACTTTTCTGGGAGTAAGCCCCATTGACTACAATTGGGCTTACTTCTGAGTAGAAACGCATAGGACTGAACTCTTAAAAGCTCAGCATCCCACCTGTGAAAGAAGCGGGACAGCTGACAACAGGAGGACTGAGGCTGAGTACAGCTGAGGGGAGGGGATTGATAACAGCTGCCTTAGTTTCCTTCCATCCGGAAGTGTCAGGCTACAGCGTATTTGCATAACTCTATGGAATTCAGCACAAGGCGTTTTTTGTTAATCGTGCCGAGTCACGGAACAGAACTCACACGGATAAATAGACTCCACCTGTATACACACTTACAAAGTTTGTGTGTGTAGAGAGAGAGAAAGAGAGAGAGATACATACAAGCGCGCACACACACACACAAGTTTAATAAAAGAAAATAGTCACTGTCTACACTTCTTCTCTGGCTATTATTGTTATTATTATTATTATTATTATTATTATTATTATTATTATTATTATTATTATTATTATTATTATTATTATGCCATGACTCTTGCTGAAAATAATTTTGTAATGGGGGTGCCAAAAATTTATGGCCCTGGGTGACAAATGACCTTGGTACACCACTGGCACATGGACTGAGTTGTGGAACTAAAAAGAACCTCCTCAATGGCACCGGTTCTTTCATCCTACATTTATGAGGCTACATGTACGCTGTACATAATTTTCATATAAGACACAGAGAGAGAGCAGAGAGAAAAAGAAAGAAAATAAGTATAAAATATAAAACGTAAAGTGAGTTCTCTTGTGCCATCTGGGGTTAATGGCAGATCCTTGCTCTGGAAACCTGGAAGATTGCTGGTGAAAGAGCAGCGTGGGCAACCTTGGTGAACTTGTTCCCTTTGACCATTTGAACAAGAGTGAGGCCAGGCTGGATTTATATTTCGAGTGTTGTGCAGTCTGTAGATGGCCAAGCGTTCTGTTAACTGAGCGGCAAGAGACAAGCAAACTCCTGCATTAGCAGCGTAAGCAGAAAGTAACTATGGTGTGAAGTGAAAGAACATATAAAATATGAAGGAGGTCTGTCAGCTCTGATCAGTCTTGCAGACCATTTTTTTTTTTAATTCTTTGTTGCCAGGGAGAAAAACAAAAGCCAATGGGGCAGGATTCTACACCTGCCTCTGTTTTGCAGGTTGAAGTCCCACCGCTCTCCCCAGGTTGAAAAATCCACACTTGGGTGATGATATGGTCAGAAGAGGTTGTTAAATGGAGTTCATAACCATATCTCTCCATCTGTACCCTTAGTCTAAAGACATGCCCACACAAGCAATTCTCCAGACATGGTTGGCTATGCTAAAACTGTTCTTACCACCTGATCTGCAGGTCCATTGAGCAAGAGAAAAAGTGGATAGAATCAAGTGCAACAAGGAAAGGTGTGGAACTCCTACTACCAGGACTGTCGACCTGGATATCTGATTTGGGGCGCAATCCAGACCCTCAGATGGGCTGACCCAAGCCCCACAGGGCTGTCACAAAAAGTAAGCCTGCGCTGGCCACATCAGGCAGCTGTGAGGGGCGGCGGGAGAGGCAGGGAGGGAGGTGTTACCAGACAGGGGGAGGGTGGGGAGCAGGTGGGTCCATGGGCGGACCATGGTCAAGCAGGGGGTGGGCCAGGATCCAGCGCTTGTACTGAATCCTAAGCCCTGTCCTGGGTGGCCCAGAGCAGCTCCGGGCTGCTTGGATTTGGGGCTGTTGCTGCAGCCCTACCTAGGGTAAGGGAAATGCATTTCCCTTGCCCCTGGCTGAGCCTCAACTGGTCCCAATCCTACACTGGATATGGGGCAAGCCCTCCCCATTCCAGCGTGGGATAGGATTGGACTGTTCATAGTATGTCATACACTGGAGAGTTGCCAACCCTTGACATCAAAATTATACGAAGCTGTCTTACACATAATTAGCCTGGTGGTCCCTCTTTCCATAGTCTACTCTGATTAGCAGGATGCCAGGTGAAGGGGTCTTTCCCAGCCCTACTGAGATATACACACCTACAGCCAGCCAGCCACCCACCCACCCACACCTTTCTAGTCAGGTCTGAGGCAGTGCCAGCATCAGCAGTAGTTCTTGGACCCTCAACCAGAACACTGCCCAGGGCCCCCCAGGAGGCTCTTGTGTGCCCATGCGTGTCATGCACCCCCTCTGCCCCCCAATAAATAAAGATAAAGTACAATTATTGTGTCACACTGCAGGATAGCATGACAGCAGTAATGCTTCAGAACTGTGAAAGACTTCACACAAGTCAGATAGCATAAAGAAGTAAGAGAGAAGGTTACCCTGCACATGCCTGATCTTGTCTGATCTCAGAAGCTAAGCAGGGTCAGGCCTGGTTAGTACTTGGATGGGAGACCACCTGGGAATACTGGGTGCTGTAGGCTTAAGAGAGAAGGTGGGGAGCAGTGACATTGCATTCCATAGGCTGGCTGGGGACCAGGCTGGCAGGGAGAGGTAAGTGTTTTACCTCCCTGGTTCCCAATGGGCCTACTCAAATCTACACTAGCTGTTTTGCTGATGTAAATATGTTAGGTCAAATGGGAAGTGTTGGGCCTGGGTCAGGGGATCCAGATCCCATGGACATTACTGCCACTGAGATCCACCCCTGGCCTAGACTAATCCCTGTCCTGATCTGCCCTGCTGCCATCTTACCTGCTCTGCAACCCACCATAATCACAGCAGGGCTTACCTGCTGCCTCGTGCTCTGCTGGCATATCTCAGATAGGACTGGGTTGTGGGGTTGCAGTCTGATGCACACTGCCCTGGGAGAAAGCGCCATTAAACAAGTTACCACTTACTCCTGAGTAGACATGCATAGGATTGCACTGTAACCTACTGCTTAATGTTCTTGATGGAACCAATAAATTGCAGCCAATAAATTGGATTTAATATTATTTCATAAAAGAATGCAATCCCATTTGCTTCTGTTGTGGTATCTGCATACTTATTCAACAGTTGGCTTTCTCAGAGTTCTGGTTTGGACGGCGGTAAACAGAGATCTCTGTCCAGGAATAAATATGCACAGATGGATAAATCCTGAGAGTAGGTTTGAGTCAGACCTTTAAGCGCAGGAAGCAATAAATAAAAGTCCCAGCTTTGATCGGCTAGCGTTTGTTAACAAGAAACAGAAGGGTGTTACGAGGAATGGCAAACCACAAAGATTGTGCAGTTTGGCAAACTGTACTGGTGGCAACTCGCGCTGCTGCCAAACGCTTTTTCTGCAGTCCTGTATTTGTCCAAAGAGTAGTGATCTGTTCCAAATCCAACACCAAATAGACGACCCAGTGTGAACTTTATTTAGCTTTCACTGGAATCCTCCTAGTAGGTATGCTAAGTCATGGAGAGCCAACCTACAGCTTGGGTGTTGCAAGTGGTGAAGATTGTCCTGGTTGTTAAGGGCTTCTGAATGGCAGCTGCAGGATCTGGAACCGTCGTGTCACCTGCTTCCCAGGTCAGTAGACTGGAAGCAAAACCACTCCATATCACAACAGGTATGCTGGGTTGGCCCATCCATGAGGCCAACTGCAATGGTTGCTTCAGTCAGCAGATTGGTTAGGGGAGCTGATCTCTGTCCACAACCTTTCCTCCCAGACCCTCCTTCTCCTTTCACTCTCTGGATTAGAAAAGGAATGGGCGGAGCTGGAGGAAATGTGGTGGGGAAGAGAATACTCAAGAACATCAGAGAATGGGAGGATCAGAGGCTGGCACATTATCAGGTAAGGGGGCAGGAGTTGGCATGTCACCTCAGGCATCAGAAGATCTTGGGTCAGCCCTGCATATGAAGTATAGTGTATACTACATATGAAGCTATCCCGCAAACCCTCAGGCTGCGCTACCTGGCCTACAGTGTCACAAAAGCGATGTCGTATCACGTGTGACCAGACCACTTCCGTAAATGGCTGAACAGCAGTGACCCCCCTGGAGCCCCTGAAGCTGATAAGATGTGAGCAGGGTCGGGGAGGACATTGGAGGACTGGAGGCATCAGTAGTGTAGCTGGGGGGGGGTCTCAGAACCCGGGTGGCACTCTTCCAATGGGCAGTGCCACCCCTGCGTGGCAGCCGCAGAGCTGTGCTTTGATTGCATTGAGAGGGTGTTCCAAGACCTGGCCTCCCTGGGCCTCAGAAGACCTTCTGAAGCATTTGGGAGGCCTTAGAAGGCCACTTCTGGTTTGTGGGGAAACCAGAAGTGACATTTTAAGGCTTTCTTCCAGAGAAGCTTCCCTGGGCTTCAGAAAGCCTTCTAAGCGCACCTTAGAAGTTTGCCCAGTTTCTTTGGGCAAAACTGGAAGTGATGTTTTAAGGCTTCAGAACAACCTCCAGACATGACTGGAGCATAGCTCTGGTTGCATTCAGAGGTGGCACGGGGGCAGCCCTAGAACATGTGCCCTGGGGGGGGCACACTTTCCAGCTATGCCTCTGGGGGCATTTCTGAGTAGGGAAGGGGAGGAACTTTTGACAGGGAGGAGGAAAATGCAAGGGAACAAATGTTTCCTTACTAAAAGAGACCCCCCCCCGGACTCCCCCCACTTCCCCAGCATGCTGCTTGAGCCATTTTGACATGGCTACATCAGTGGGAACAGAAGCATAGGACTGGACTGTTAGCACAACATTTAATGGAAGTAACAATGCAGTCCTATCCCTGTCTTCCCAGAAATAAGTTCCATTCTGTTCGGTAGGGCTTGCATATGACTGCAGTCTAATTTAGCTGTGATTCTGCACAGAACAATGACATTGGGTATAGAATTCCAGTTCTTGAGATTTTCAACTTGAAAAAAAAAGGAACTAGAAACTTTGTAGTCCAGATTGGGGTGCTGAAGGTGCGCTTTAAGGTTTGTTCAAGGCAAATAGAAACCTCAGAAGCCTGAAGGATGCCTGAATAAGACTTTTAGTGATGGGAATGGGCTACAGTGTTTTGCATAGGTCCATACCTCTTTCTTAGAACAATGAGAATAAATTATGCACAGTGGCAAACATTGCAGAATAAATTATGCAAAATAAGGTTATGCAAATATTCTTGATTTGCATAGCCTTTACAGATTGTAAAATTCCTCTTCTCATTTTGCAGAATGTGCATTGCTTGAGTGCAGAATTTTATTTTATTTATCCTGGAGTAAACCAACCAGTGGCAATAATTTCTTGCATTAAAACCTTGTGCGAAGTGCAGCAAATATATTCTATTCAACAGGACTTGTTCATGAGAAAAAAAGAAATAAACCCTGATGAATTGTGTCCCTTACAAAGTACTCGATGATTTAAAAGTCAGGTCTAAATGCCTGCAATTGCATTGCAGCTGGACTCTGTATCTTTAACAGGCATCAGGGAATGAGATGTAACAAATTTGATTTGCAATTTGGGCCAAAGTCCGGTAATTGTACATATAAACTCTCCACAGTGCTACTGCTGTCACTTTTTTATATAACCATTTATAAAGACTTGGTAATGTACAGCAAGTCTGCAGGGACTTGCAATTCCTTATGGTTCCACTTCAATTATTCATAAGCTTTTCATTCTTTGGAGAAATTGGTGGGCATCTATTCTCATCCTTTGCTATGTCATTTGTTGTTTTTATTTTTTTCTGACATGGTTAGCATGATGGAAACAACAGCACCATAGAACATTGGGAAAATATCCTGTTATCATTAGCACCAGTGTCTGAACCAAAAAAAAAAAACATCCCCCCAAAACAAAAATCAAGCTATTTGGTTATCATTTCAGATTCATTTGGAAAAGATGGTTGACAAGTTGATGTAATATGCTTCATTGGAAGGGTTGGCAGGAATGACATTCAACTGTTATCTGCCCATGGCAAAATAATGTACGCCTGGGGCATTTGGTGGGCCACTGTGAGATACAGGCATTTGGACTAGATGGGCCTATGGCCTGATCCAGTGGGGCTGTTCCTATGTTCTTAATGGGAGGCAGAGGAAAATGCATTTCCTGTGCTCCCCAGCCATAATTTCTTCTAAAGAGCCTTGGCATTTGGTTTTCTCTTCCCCCCAGGAGGTACTGGGTCTCTTGGCCAATGCAGGATGTTTGGGGGAAGATGCAGCTTCAAGAACCTCCATTGATATGGGGCCAGGTTGGGTACCTGAAATAAGAGCTAGAGACATTGACCTGGAAGAAATTGCAGGGTGATGTGCAGCAAATCGGAGCTCTTGCTCTGTTGATGAGACAAACAGCCTGACCGGATTAGCAATTAACAACGGAACAGAGTTCTGTTGTAGTGAGCAGCCATATGACAGTGCTCACAGTGTGCCAATAGTGGCCATTTTGGAGCCACTGTGGTGTCAGTGGCTTGCAGCCGCTCAGAACATAAGAACATGAGAAGAGCCCTGCTGGAGTAGGCTCAGGGCCAATCTAGTTCAGCTCAGTATCTCCCAGTGGCCCACCAGATACCTCAGGGAGCATGCATGACCACAAGACACTTGCATCTCGCTGCCACTCCGCTGCATCTGGCATTCTATTTACCCTCGCACCCCCCAGTGAAGACACCAGCCTGCACTTGGGTTTGACTTAGGCCACTTTATTAAATAAATACAAGTGACCGATTGTTAGCACATGAAACCTACTGAACGTACCTTCCCTCTCTCGCCAGTCTAGGGCAGGTGAAAAAACTGCCATCCACGGCCAATTTGGATGACAGAAAAAATTTCCTATCCAGTCCTCATAATAAGCAACCAGCTAATCTCAGACTGTACATACCCATCATGGGTTGTAACCGGTGATGGGGTTTTCCTCCAGAAATCTGTCCGCTCCTCTTTTAAAGGCATCTAGGCCAGACGCCATCACCATGTCCTGTTGGCAAGGAGTTCCACAGACTAATTTACATGCTGAGCAACCAGCTACCTGTGGGAGCACAGGTAAGTCAGCATGGGGTTGGGCAGTGAGAGGCATGGGGCAAGGAGTGGGAGGAACAGGGGAGTTTCTGGGTTGGGAGTGTGGGAGGTGGAACAGAGAAAGAGGGGGGGTGGATTCTGGTGAGAGCGACTTACATGGGAATTCTCTCCCTGTTCCCTCTCCCCTTCTCTCTCCCTTACTCTGCTCAGACTTATGCCTGCAAAATAGCTGGCATAGACCCAAGGAGCCCTATTGGGGAAGCTGAGGCTTACCCAGAGTTAAGGGAACAAAAGATCTCTTAATTTCCCCCTCTAAAAGGCAGTTTAAAAGGTGCCTGCTTGCTCTTTAGGGGCCATGGCTATCAGTTTACACAAGGTTATAATTATAAAACACACTCCAAGGCTGTACTTTTACCTCTATACACCTCTATACACCCAGCCACAATATTAAAAATGCTGCTACTGGACAAGATGCTAATCAATGCTTGCATACACATCACTGACTGGCTTATCTATCACCCACAAGGTCCTGTTGGTGGCAATTGTGAGCCAATTGCAAACTGAATAACCTCATATAGTGAAACTTGTTTTACAATGGAGAGTCCATTGTAAAGTGATTTGTTTGTAAAGTGAACCCATTGTAAATTGGGGGGTCCACTACAACCATCCCAGCTGAATGAGAACGACTCCCTCTATCCAGCAGCATAGCTATAGGGGGTCAAAGCACTAAGTTTTGCAGGTGCCTGAACAGGCCATGCAAGGGGCCCCTCCCCTTTGGAGCCATTCCCAGTGGTATGAGCAAAACAGAGGCATATGCATGGAGCAGTCAATCGCTTGCAAAACTTAGTGCTCTACACCCCTTCTAGCTACGCTACTCCCCGTATCAGATTTGTTTGTTGTTTGATGCACTAACTCTGAATGCTATTTTCTCCCTTCCATATTCAAATGAGCAAATGACACTGGGGTCCCCCAGGAAGCCTGTCAACAACTAGGCTCCTCGTAACATTCACCAGATATATAACTATAAGTGCTGTCTTAGAAAGCCTGGCAGGGAAACACTGGATTGCCCGATTGTTCTTTGTGATGTCTCAGTTGTGATGTCCTTTTGGCTACTTCTACTGTGTGTGCCAGCTGTCTAAACACCTCGTTAGTGACAGCCATCTTGCAGATGTGTGCTGTAACATTTTCTGGCTTTCAACACCATCAGATTCTAGAAACGCCTTTAACACTCTTTGGGGGGGTGGGCATCTCTGAACTCTGTTTCCAGCTTAGTAGAACACTTCAGTTATCAGCACTCTGAAATTCCCCTGAGTTAAATAAACCAAGTATCATTGTGACCTTACAGGGGCCACAGAGTGAATTCCTTTTTAAACTAGTTTAAATCTTGGTGTCTTTTTTTTTCCTTCCCTCTCACCTGTCTGCAAGCCCCAAACAGCATTGCAGTACCCTCACTCCTTGTCTTGCTATCAGTGGCATAGCTAGAGGGGGTGCAAAGCTCCAAGTTTTGCAGGGAGCACCACTGCATTGTGAAAGCGGCACCTCCCCTTTCCCTTCAGAGCCATTCCAGGTGGTGGGAGCATAATAATAATAATAATAATAATAATAATAATAATAATAATAATAATAATAATAATACAGGTATTTATATACCACCTTTCTTGGTCCTCAGATTTCTCCTCGGACTTTATTCAAGGCGGTTTACATAAGCAGGCAAATTTAAATCCCCGTAGGGATAATGGAAGCAAATGCAGGGAGGCAAGGAGGTGAATGCCTCCGTTTTGCTCCCACCAGCCGGAATGGCTCTGAAGGGGAAGGGGAGGGGCTGTTTGCACAACGCAGCGAGGCTACCTGCAAATCTTAGAGCTTTGCACCCCTTCAAGCTACGCCACTCTTGCTACAGTTCTGTAGCTTAGCGCAATCTCAGACTCCACCCTGCTTGTTGCTTTTATTGTTGTCCAATTCTATTCCTGCTTCAGATCAATGACCTCACTTTCTTTAGCTACCCTTCAAAGCTTCATTGGTGACAGGCCTCATCTTAAGGTCCTCGGGGCACAAGAAAGTAGCACATGCTTCTATTTTAGCCTTGTCTTTCTTCGCAAAGCCATATGACCCAGAACAGGAAACACATCTAACGAAGGAATGTCCTCAACTTTCACAGGAAATTATTTTAATTTTATGCCATTTTTGGTTACTTTTTATGGAGATGAATCTGACCTCATGCGTTCTCGGCTAATCTTTCAGCAACAAGAAGGTCTGTAGTGTGAAGCGTCTCTCCCTGTCAGCAAAATGCCAGTGCTTTCAGCACATAACAAGAAACAGATCATTTTCACAACCAGCACCCTACCCTCACTAGGGTGGCCAATACCACTGGTGGGCTTAATAGAGAACATATTTCTGGTGCACCTTAGAAGTTGTCTCTCTGTTTCCACATTGGTGCCTTGCCTCCTCCTCTCTTCGATATTACTCAGCTAGGACTTTCAGAGAGATTCCAGCTTCAGAATGCCAATGGAGCTCTTTACAGGGGATGAATCATCAGACTGTGCTCACTAGGGTACGCTACATTGTAGCTTGAAATCTCCAGGAATCCACGTCAAATTGCAGTGTGCATCTGTGAATTTGAGCATCCGCAGATGCCGAGCGGAAGTCACTTCTGGTTTGCGCTGGCAACTTCTAGTAGAATCCAGGAGGCTTCTGAGGAGGTTGGGTGTGACCTCCAGAGACCCCCAGCTAAGTTATTGTGGTGCTGTGCAAGCCCCCTCCCCCCATGGATGGGCAACCCAATCCTGAAGGCGGCGGCTCCACCAGGTGCAACAGTTCCAAAATGGCTACCGCTGCATCCAGCGGTACCACCAAGGCTGCTGGAGGTCTCCTCTGGGGAAGGAGACTTTAGTCCCCTTCCCCAAGGGGAAGCCCCGAGCCCTGCAGTGGGGCTTCTTAAGTCTGCACCGGCTATTTGCCGACACAAACTTCAGAGAATCCATGTCGGGCCTTCCAGTACAACACAGAGTTCAGAATCCATTGGAACAGAGCTCCACTGGTCCCACCCCCCTCCTGCCCCAGTTCCTTCCCCGCCCCACGCTCGCCTTGCCCCCCTGCCCTGAACTCTTGCACAACTCCAGGCAGTGTCTGGCCAGCACTGGATCAGCACCAGCACAGACTTTGCACCTGGTGTCAAGGACGTGTCTTGTGACACCCAGCACCAGCACTGCAGCTCAGTACCAGTGCTGGCCCAATTTAGGATTGGGCCCCTAATTGCCGGGCTCACACTGGCCCTCTCACAGAAGCCAGGAGTGAGACGATGGCTGGAGAGGGAGGGTGCCAGCACCAAGCCTCAAATGGGGCCAAGCGGCTGGCTGGAGTGGGAGCTTACTAGCAGAGCTCCCTGATCAGCTAAGAGTAGACGCTGCGACTGGGGCCAGCATGCATGGAGCGAGCAGTCCCAGCCCATGGGGAGGAAGAAGGCCCAGTGCACAGGAGGAGAAGGGGCTGCACCACAGCCCAGAGGCAAGGGTGGGTCCCTGGGACAGCGGCCCCAACCCCAAGCAACCAGGTCCTCTCCAGGAAGGGACAGGGTCTCCACAAGAGCAGGAGGGAGCTGCAAGACATTAATTCTCTCCCCAATGCCTCCAAAGGATTTTCCCTTCAAAAAAATGTTATAACAAATATATTGATTGCAAAAAAAAGGTGACAGGCTGCATTCCAGGCTCTGCTCTTCACAGGGCATTTGGTTAGGCAACGAGGGAAACCAGATCAAGGACAAAATAGACTTTTGACCTGATCTTATTTTCTTATATTCTTTCCTATCTTCTTTAAGCTCATTTGGAGAACTACTTCTTGTCAGGAGGACACTCCTGCCTAATTCCAAGCCGGATCCGTCGTCCGAGAGCTCTTGCAACAATGGAGCTCAGCAACACTGAGACGTTCGCAACAAAAGGTTGGGAAGCCCGCATGTGGAGAGAGTTGCGCGAGATCAGATTCCCAAAGAGGAAATGGCTTGACCTTCAGAAACAAATCTGATCTGGAGTCATGGAAAAATGACACATGTGTGCTGCTGTTAGTTTATTATACAACTTGACTGTGATCGGGAGAAGGCTATCAAATGTCCAAGGCTGAGCAAGATCAAAGAGGCAAGTACAATCTAATAAAAATGCTGATCGGGATTGATCTCAGCCAACCTGCAAATAAACTCCACTGCTAGCTCCCCAGGTAAAGGTTTCGGTTAACTGACACTCTTCGCCCTCCATACCGCACACACAAAAATGTTATTGCTTCTAGGAACAACTATTAATCTACTGCATCCATTCTGGCTACTGGTAAATGGTTCGTTCCAGCAATTAATGCATTATTCCGAACAGCTGCACGTCCTAGACAGCGATACTTAGGTGGTTTGGCAGCGAGCGCTAAGACAAGCACATGATGTAATGATTAAAACACAGCTCCAGCGGGCTAGAAAGCCTGGCCGGTATTTTTCTTCCCAGCTCTTTCCAAGATTCATGATGTGACTTTATGTGAATAAGACTTGACCCACTGCCCTCCTGTGAAACGTGGATAATGCCCAACTCCTGGGATTGTCACGGAGTTCCGTTGGAACATGCGCACCACAAGCTTGGTGGTGTTGTGAGGGGAGTGGGCTATGGAGATGTCAGTTGTGGCTACTGCTTCTCAACTTCACCGTGCATGACGGGCCTCTCAGAAGACGCCATCCTTCAGCAGATGTTCTTCTCAGTCTGAAACATTGTCTCCTCCCGTGAGGCTGAGAAAATGTATTATTTTATATAAATATATAACCATGACTGAGACCGAATAGAATGGCGTCCACAGTCATTATCTTCATGGATGATTTAATTTGCCCGAGCAGGAGTAGACTGACTTCTGACCGCCGATAGCAGAGGGGAACTGGAGTGGCTTCTCCGAACAGCAGTAAGAGCTGCAGGGAGATCTGCTTAAGCCCACCATCAGGACGGCATGTGTAAGGAAACCATGGAGATTTCCCTTCAGCATTCTTAACTCCCTGTGGGAAGAATGCTAGAAATGATGACAAGGCCTGAGCCCCCCATTATGTACGGTTCCAAACATCAGCTGGTTTTGCATTCCCAAAGACAAAGAGGTTATTTGTTAGAACAGCCCTGCTTCCGATGTCACTTCTAATCAAGCCCATGGGCTATTTGCTTTGATTCTTCGGACTGAAATTTGACTCTTAACAGAAAGCTTTTCCTTGTGTACTGCAAATAGGCCAAACCTTCACAGTGAGAGCCACCAAGCAGAGTGCAACCCACCGGACATCATGGCCTGCCCGTTGCTTGACAGTCTCCTGGTTTTCCAGTCCCAAGCAGGCGGCAAAACCACCAGGTTCATAAAGAATGCCCTGATGGGTTTCCAAGCAGAGAGTCAAATTGAGATCCAGTCTGTTTGTATTCACCCCCTCCCTTTCTTAAAGTATCTGGTTCTGCTTTAGTGTAGACACTAACAAACCAATCCTGCTGCCAGCAGCGAGTAGGGCTGCAGGTGTGGCGGTGGATTCACTGGTGGTGGTAAATTGGCATGGGGTGGCCACTGGGTGGAGAAGAGAAAGGGCAGGGGGCAGTCATAAGCAACAAAGGCGCAGTCAATATCCTATACCAGTGTTATTCAAACTGTGCGGCGCGGCTCTTTAGGGAGGCACCAAGGACTCAAAGGGGAAGCGCGGGGTGTCCTCTCGCAGCGATACAGTCACACCCCTGTGCAGAATACGAGCCTGTCTTCTGCCCGTCGTCTGCACTTTTTTTTAAAGCAGAAGAAACAGGAGTTGCTCAGCTGCGAGAGTGGCTGCTGCCGCCCCGCCCTCTTCCGAGCATGCTCGGCTTGCGGTCCTTAACCCTCGCTGATCCTTGTCTGGTTGGTTCCTAGTTCCCAGCCTGGGATCGCTTCTCATCAGAGTGAAATCTCTCTTTTCAACCCCCTCCCTCTTCCACTCCCCCCTTTCGATTTCCAAACCTTCCCGCTTTCCTCCCCCTCCCCAAATAAAACGCTTCCTGTTTTACCAGTTATCAGGACTCTTAAAGTTGCTTCCATGCAGTTGGCAAAGGGGGAGGGGAGATAGAAGCACACACTTTACTTGGCCAGGAGCAGAAAAAGGGTACTGTTTTTAAAGTGATTTATTAATCTTGTTGTTTGACTGAAGAGGAGAGGCTGTATTTTTAAAGAGATGAATCTTGCTATTTGAAGGGAATACTTATCAGCCATTGATGAAGTGATTGCCAGCCCAATCCTATCCACACTCTCCTGGGAGTAAGCCCCATTGACTCTAATGGGACTTATTTCTGAGTAGACATGCGTAGACTTGAGGTGTGCATCTCCTAGTATAGGAGACAAATCAGCTTCCTAACCAAACCCTTATCAGCTCTGATACATTTTCATGGTCAATTTTTGTTTTCCCCACCAGCTGCTGGAAAAATTTAATTTCATTAAATTAATAAAGGGTTCAATCCTATCCAAGGAGAATGGGAGAAATGACTAGTTGGATTGGGTTCCACAGGGGTGTGTGTGTGTGTAATGTTGGTCAGACTGGTTGTTCACAAAGTTCATTTGATAAAACAATTCTATTGGTATGCTTACAAAGTTTAAAAAAAAAAAATGAGTCCTCCTGGACCAGACAAAATCTACCTACTTCAGCATCCTGTCTCCAACAGTGATCAGCAGCTGATCATTTATAAAGCATGTATATTGCTGTGTATTAATAATATATTTTTAAGTTCTGCATTTAATTAATGATATGATTAATATAATTAATATTAATATAGTTAATATATATTTAATATTTAATATTATATTATAATTAATATAATATTATAGTTAATATAATTAATATAGTTAATATTTCTGGCCACTTCCTGTTTAATGATGTCACTTCCAGCCCTCAGGAACATGATGGGGAGTCATGGCCAACTGCCACGGGGGTCAAGGGAGCCACTGGACGGAAAAGTTTGAGTACCACTGTCCTATACCCCAGTTCACATATCCCAGTTCACATACCCCAAGGAGATCTTTCCAACTGTCCCCTTCTGCAGATGCATCATATACTCAGCCGGTTTGGCTGCATCAGTGGAGAGGGTGGATTTAGGTAGGATTGGGTTTAGATTTTCTTAAACTCGTAACGTTCTCTTTTTTTATTAAAAAAAAAAAAAACCATGGGTGACCCCATTCAGATCATGATCATGGCATTTAGGATTTTAGTCTTTGCCCTCATGTTATTTGCCACAGAAATTCATGCCCTCAGAGCTTCTTTATGCCCCAAAGACATGATTTGTAGCAAATAGCCTGGGGGGGCGGCGCGGAGGGCATATAGTAACTGAGGGCAATTTTTGGCAGAGAAATGACACATGGCAAAAAATACTGTCTGTTTTATGTCCAATCCCCTCCTATGGTTAGCCGATATTCTTATAGATGAATAGATCTTCATGGATACATATTGTGAATATATCCATATTCATACTCCATATGGTTAATTAAAATTTCTTAAATGCAGTTTTCCTTTTTCACTCCAGCTGTACACTTGGGTGACATTTTCACTGTACTATCCACCGTGAACCCAAGCACATACCTCTAGTCTTCGCCTATGATTATGATTATGGCAATTACTTATGGTACAATCCTGTGCACATGCAGATTGCTTTAATCCCAGTGATTTCAAGGGGATTTAAGCTACCTGACTAACTGTGCAGGAGTGCAACCCTCAGTTGTTGTTGTTTTTCTTTTCAAAAACATAATTTGTGTGCTTAGTACAGAAACCATGGTGAGAAATGAATTGCCAGCCATTCAGCATTAGTTCTTTGCAATGTCTTTTGCTCCATGAAACATTTTCAGTTGTTCTTTAAATATTTAATTACCTCTTCTGGTTTACGAGCAAGCTCAGAACAAACCCGCAGGGTCCCACTTGACATTTCTCCTGCCAACGTCTCCGGCTTCAGGTGTTCCAGACAGCCTATTTCAAAAGCAATCTGGAATCAATTTATTCCTGCTATTAGGGGACCTCACATAACACTGCATGATTGTATTCTTCTCCTTTACATCCTTACTTTGATTTTTTTTAATTTTTTGGTCAATGTGCTGCCTATCAAAAAACAGCCGTGAGGGTGGGGTTTATCCTGCTACCACTTATGCAAGCATGTGACACCCTCTTCATGTAAGGATCAAACAACCAAAGGGTGTGTTTGCACTAGATTTGTTTCCCAGGAAATCTTTCCCAGGAAATGTTCACAAACATTTGTGTGTGTTCAGGATATGTTCTGCCCTGAAGCCTGGGTGGAGTCAGGGTTACATGATTCCCTTCCATATGATTGCATGGAAAGCCCGTTCCTTGCTAGAAAAGGTTCCCGTTTAGTTGTAGCCACCTCCCCATGAAATGAGCCCATGTGACTGCAGGCTGTCTGAAAATAAAGTGAGCCAATGGGTGTTGCTGGTTGTGGTCCTTCCCATCTTATTCTCATCAGTGAAATGCCATCTACACCTGCTGGTCCTATTTTCTTGCAAGGGTGTGATTTTTTTTTTTCTTTCCTGAATGTGTGAAAACAGGACTGAATGAGATCAGTTTGGCTCCTTTTCCATTTTGTTTTGACACAAACATGAGGAATAATGAATAGGTATGAATGAGGTTCAACTACAAAACTATGTTCACTGTCCAATCATTTCCCATTAATCATTAAGGGGGCAGGGGGAGTGGCAGAGGTCCTCTGTGCAGCTATCTCCTGCCAGTCAGCCACCATTTTATTTCCCCACAATGCATCAGATGCAATGTCAAGTCTGGTTCACTGGGGAGAAATGAAATTGCAAATATATACTTCCCCTCCACAGTACCCCATTCTGTTACTGCGTCTGGAACACCATAAGAAAATAAAATGTGGCAGCCAGAAGCACAGCTGCGCATGGACTCCCTGCTGCATGTCGTAGTCACAACTGGAGGGGGCAACTGTTAAAGCAAGAGAAATAAAGGGCAACACAAAATGTGTGCATAACTAAATGAAAAATATCAAATAAGTGTCATTGATCTTTATTTTTTAAAGGATGTTTTTAACATTGAGCTTTAGAGTTCACTAGCCTCCCTCCCCTATGGTTGGTTCAGACTCTGAGTTAGGATTAGATGCCTCTTGGCATGCACAGGAAAGCACCTCAACACTAAAGGATTCTCAGACAGCGATTGGCAACCTGCCATTTTTTCACACTGCAGCCACGGATGCTGCCACCTCATCCATGCAGTCACTTGATGTGGGTTGCATCAGCAGCAGGTTGTGAGGGATTTGAGGCGGGCAGCAGACTCAGGGTGCCTTTCACCCCACGTCTGCCACCACTGCCTCCCCCTAACATGCCAACAGTGCACGCCATCACTGGAGTAGCTAGAGGGGGAGCGCACTAAGTTTTGCAGGGAGCCTCCCTGCGGCATGCAAGTGGCTCCTCCCCCTCTCCTTGGGAGGCATGTGGGCGGGGGGAACGGAGGCAAATGACTCCCAAGGGGAGGGGGAGGAGCCACTTGCACGCTGCAAAATTAGTGCGCCGCCCCCTCTAGCTATGCCAGTGCAAGCCATAATCATCTACTTCCTGTTTGCTTCAATGAGAAGCAAATCATTCCCCTCTTTACCATACTCCTTGAGTACTGCCGTGAGACCTGCAAGTGCCAGACTTCCAGTTTCATTTACGATAGTGGCTTCCAACCTGTAGGTCCTGATCCCCCCAGGTGTGCACATTTTGAATCAGGGCATTACCCCCTTAAGGATGGTAGTGACACAACCAGGGACCCATAGCGCCATTAGTATGGCACTTCCTGATTTTGCTGCCACTGCACTACCCTCCTTAAGGGGGTAGTGTCCTGACAACAGTTGGGAACCACCGATTTATAGGGACAATGCAAATGCATTTGCAAAGCAATGTGCGAGAAGCATAGTAAGAGTGGGGAGGGGGGAGTTGTAGCACAGAAGCAGCAGGCCCCAGACAGTAATATGCAGTGTTCTGAGTCACACTGTCCAAGGGTGCAGAGCCAGCTCCAGAGTTTGGGGGGCTTGGGAAAGAGATGCTCACTGCTCACCATCCCGGAAATAATCCATCTCTTCTTCAGCACTGTCTTGCAGCTCATTGGATTATCCTTTTTGTCAGGGTCAAACCTAGACCCACCAATGTCCAGAAGCAGAGGGCAACAGGTGTGGAGGCTGCTTTCTCCTTCTCTGTCTTGTTGCAGACTCCATGCTTGAGTGGTCAGGTAGCTGCGGCAGCAAGGAGCTGGGCGCGGCTGGCGTCATTCTGGGATCAGTAATAGGCCCACTGCTGGTGTGTGTGGTCCTCAGTAGGAGGGACCCAATAATGCCTTACTGCAGTGGTTCTCAAACTTTTTAGTACCAGGACCCACTTTTTAGAATGACAATCCTTTGGGACCCACCAGAAGTGATGTCATGGCTGGAAGTGACATCATCGAGCAGGGAAATTTTTAACATCCCCCCCAAATGACAAATCAAATCGATACATTAAGGGCGCAATCCAGAGGCACCCATGGGCAGGTGCAAGTCCCTTGCTCAGAGGTGCACCGGCCTGCGGAGACTGAAACAAGCCTCCGCGCCAGCTTCCTCCGCAAGTCTTGTGTCAGCCCGACTGGGCCAACACAAGTCTTTGGGGTGGGTGGGAGGGAGGCGTTCCTGGGTGGGGGAGGGCGGGAGGAGGGCGGGCAGTGGGTGGCCCCGGAAGCGGGCGGGCAGGTGGGGAGTGGGAGGCGGGGTTGGGATCTGGCAGTTATGCTGGATCCCAAGCCTCATTCCCAGGGAGATTGGAGTGGCTTGAAGCCGCTTCGCTCTCCTCAGACTTGTCCCACCTCAGGAGGTGGCGCAAGTCTGAGGAGATCCATTGGGGCAAGGGTACCTTACCCAGGGGTAAGAGGAAAAGTTTCCCCTTGCCTCTGGCTGAGCCGCCTTGGGCCCCTCTCCTGTGCTGGATACAGCGCAAGCCTCTTGGCTTGCCTATTCCAGCGCAGGGTAGGATTGCGCCCTGAGCAAATAAATGTTCCTGATTTCAGACATTGGCTATGTCACAATACACATTGAAATGAATGGGGGACCCACCTGAAATTGGCTCACGACCCACAGTTTGAGAAAACTGCCATACTGATGTCTTGCAAAGACTTCGCTTTGATTATTTTCTGGCTACTGTTCTACCCAGGAATTTAAATGCAAGCAGGGCATTGCAACTTTGGAAGCAGTTCTTATTGGAACATATCATTTGCCTGCCAACGATCTAAAATAAAGCATGAACTAAAATTATGCGGAGGGGAGGGAATGATTAGTTAATTAGAAATACAGAGAGCTGTGGTTCAATCACTCTGCACATTTCAGCCCAAGCATTTTGGTTGGGTGTTTTCAACATGACCTCATATGACCTCATCTTTCTTGGACCTCTCAAGGTGTACTTAATTAAGCAGCCCATCAGGATTGACTGTGCATGTTGTAAGGTGTTTTTTTTTTTAATGCATCCAGAGGAGCGCCAAACATCCGCTCCAAGGAATGCTGTGCGATGTGATGACTTGACCTGATTATGAAGGAATGCCTTTGATGTTGCCAGAATTCCCTCAAGAAAGTAACGCTTTGACAAGGTTTCTCCTGGTTAACCACAGTGTCTACAGTCTGAAGGATTCACGCATCAGCCAACGTCAGCAATTTTGAATGAAACCAGCAGTAAAAAAAAATCTATTAGCCAAAATATTTTGGTCTGATGGGTTATCAATTCATACATTTGAAAGGAAGCAGGCCAATGAAGGACAGTTCAAGGCTACACCAGTCGGCTGACATGTCCAGTTTCCTGTTATTTTGCATCACGTAAAGTATCAATATCAATATCACGTGAAGTATCAATATCCCCTGGGGGCTGGGGATAAGAATAGGCCCTCAGTTTGGCTGTACTTGTCATAAGAGGCGACTAAACAGCCACCGGGTAGATGGGACTCATCAGCCTGGGAAGGCAGCTCATCTGAGAGAAGGAAAACTCTGATCCCAAACCTCCACTGCCTTGTGGCTACATCCAGTTGTGGAAAAGGCTTCAGGAGTCAACCTCGAGAAAAAATCCGGAGCCGGAGTCCCTGAGGCAGTTCATGGCTGAACACAGTCACGTTCTGGCAACTCCTGCGACACCGCTGGAACCAACCGTATTGGCCTCTGCCTTTCCATTGGACCATTTCAGCGACGTGGAGAGGGGGGATTTGCTGCATGGGTAACAGCCTGTCCTCCATACCTGCTTTACCCAGGCTTCACGCACTGGAGAGGACACTTTGTTCCAGAACCACCATTCAGAGCGTGACACCATAGTCTTCCGAGACTGAAGGATGCCAATCTTGAAGTATCAATAGGCTCAGACTTTGGTGATTCAATGGAGAGAGAGAGTTATAAAGTTGGGGAGGAACAGCCACCAAGCAAACCTTTCTGCACACTCCCTTCTCCATATTTTTTTGGCATACAGATTTTTACCTCCTCTAAATTCTTCACAGAACTCTCCAATTGTTATTTCAGGCATTCACCAGATCACCTTGAATGTATCTGCATTTGATAACTGATGGTATTTGAAACAAATATGTCATCAAATATTGAAATCAAGCTTTAGTGACTAGCGGCTTTTCTATTTAAATGTTTGTGGTAGCTTGAACAGCTGCTGCCTTGTCATCCAACAACTGTAGTTCCACATTGTCTACTGAGCCCTCCAAGGTTTCAGACAGAGGTTTATTCCTGGCCCACATTTGAGATGGTAGAGATGGAAACTGGGACCCTCTACTTACAAAGTACAGTGTGACCTCAGTATCCGTGAATCTTGCATCCACGTATTTGGCACACTGCGGTTGCCGTGGTTAACAGGGGAAATCTGGTTTGCTCGTGGATATCTGGTTTGCTTGTCAGATAGGAAGTGGTCACAAATTTGTGTATCAGTGGATTAGCACATCCATTGGGGGGGGGAATCCTGGAATGGATCTCCCACAGATAGAAAGGGCAGACCTGTATATATTCAGGGCCAGTCCACCCAGGAGGCTGAGTGAAGTGGCTGTTCCAAACAGCTAGCCAAGGGAGATGGTGAGTTGGCTGGGGTGCTCAGCACTCATTTCTGCCCACCGCTTCAAACTGGCTGCTTCAAACTGGATCCTCTTTTCACTCACTGGGAGCAAGCAAGAAGAGGATCCTCCAATACTGTTGTCATGAGTGGGCAGTTGCAGTGGCAGGGCTGGAGGAGAGAGCAGGGGGCTGCTGTGATCCTGTTCCCCTTGCTTTTACATCCCTCAGCACTTATTATGTCAGGGGAGTAATGAAAACAGGATCAAACCACAGCCACCTCTTCCTTTCCCACTCAGCCACTTCTTCACAACAGTGGGATAGAAGGAGGCAGCAAAGGAAACAGGTGCACTGGACTCACTTTGGAATGACTTGCAGCATCATCAAATGCAGTTCCCAAACTGTGGGTCTGTGGGCTGTCACTGGATCAAGACCCAATTTTTGGTGGGTTACAAAGCTGACAAGACAGATTAGGCTATTTGCATCAAGGGTTAAACAACCTGCTACGGGGGGGGGGGGGAGGCACTGCTGTCCAATCACCATTATAGCCACAAAAGCCTGAGTAGCTGGTAAAGCGAGACCTTTCTTTTTTTAATTGGGTCCCAGTGCTAAAACTTTGGGAACCACTGAACTAGACTATAAAAGACATCATAATTTTAAGTGCATAAACAAAACAACAAATAGAAAGAAATCAGTGAAATAACATGGCTTTGGGAGAAAGTAAAAATTATTTTTACTTACCCCTCTTGGGCTGACTGGTCACCATCACCTCCTCCCCCCATAATATGCAGCACACATTCCATAAGTGGTACTGTGCGCTATAGGTTGGCACAGAATAGAATAGGCCCATCCTAGCACGTTTCCAGGGATGGGCAGAGGCAGATGTGCTATGAGCACTTCTGTCAGTAGAGGAGGGAGAAACCCTTATCAACATCTCTTGCTTTGTCGCCACAGTCATTAGTACTTGGGAAATGAGACTGGAAGCTTAGCCCTGTAAGAGATCAGCTAATGGGGGCATTGTTGACTATTGGATTTTTCATGTGTGTGCCATGCATTTAAGGATTATGGAGCCATCTTTTGATCTTATATAAATTTTGAATTTTATTCACATATTGTTTTAATGTGCACACCTGCGTTGGCTCGGTCATGTCGTGAGAATGGATGATGGCCGGATCCCAAAGGATCTCCTCTATGGAGAACTCGTGCAAGGAAAGCGCCCTACAGGTAGACCACAGCTGCGATACAAGGACATGGGCAGGAGGTCTGGTCTAGAGGGTAGAGCCTCCATTTGCCTGAAGATTAACATCCACAAGGTCGCCAGTTCGAGGCCACCGGCACCGTGCGACCTTGAAGCAGCTGGCAAGCTGCAGCTGAGCTGTTCCATCTGCTCGGAGCGTGGGAGGATGGAGGCCTGAATGTTAAACCAGATCGGAGTGTAACACCTTGAATGTGGTGGTTCTTGAAAGAGAGAACCTTCTTTCAATTTGTAAAAATCCCTGCGTGGATTTAATAAGCCTGCCTGTGTAAACCGCCTTGAATAAAGTCTTGAATAAAGACCAAGAAAGGCGGTATATAAATACTGTATATTATTATTATATTATTATTATCTGCAAGAGGGATCTGAAGGCCTTAGGAGTGGACCTCAACAGGTGGGAAACCCTGGCCTCTGAGCGGCCCGCTTGGAGGCAGGCTGTGCGGCATGGCCTTTCCCAGTTTGAAGAGACACTTTGCCAACAGTCTGAGGCAAAGAGGCAAAGAAGGAAGGCCCATAGCCAGGGAGACAGACCAGGGACAGAATGCACTTGCTCCCAGTGTGGAAGGGATTGTCACTCCCGAATTGGCCTTTTCAGCCACACTAGACGCTGTTCCAGAACCACCATTCAGAGCACGATACCATAGTCTTTAGAGACTGAAGGTTGCCAACAATAAATAATAATGCCAATAAAGGTTAAGTAAGTAAAAATAGAATTGGGCCTGTGTTATATGAAACTAATAAATGCAAAAGACCAGTGGATTCAAGATAACCAGCTACTAGGTGAAACCTAACTCTAGATTCACTGGCGCACATTCAAGCTATATAGCACATTTTAAACGTTTGATCTAACAAAACCATAGTACAGTATTAGTTTTTCTCCTCCCTGTCTAAAATTGAAATGTGCCCTTGAATGAACTTAAAAGCACAATAATGTCTGTAAGCAATTAACAAGTCTGCTAAAGAAAAGGTGGAATTCAACACAGTGTAGTTATTTTGCAGTGTGCTTCAGGCAGGTTGGCTATATCTGGCTTGCCTTTGCAAAGACTATTTAAGCTATCAAATGAGTCATTAATGTGGGAAAAGAACATCTAAGCCAAACTCTTGCTTATTCCAGTGCAAACCTCTGAGAAGACCAACACTTCTTGGCACATGAAGTCAAATGCAATTGGCATATCATTTTTCTAACTTAATTAAACTCAAAGCAGTTTTACAACAAATCGAGAAAAGCATGAACGGCACAATCAGTACACATAATATGAATAGAAAGATCTGACCAAAGGTCTTGCTACATCATCAGCTACATCAAGGTCTCCACCAGTGGTGGCCAACCAGATATTGGAAAGACCAAGAAGCATTACATTTGGGAAAACAGGTCTCTCTCTCTCTTCAGCATCTTCAGCTATCAGCATCTGATCTTTAAGAACAACTGCCTCTGAATCTAAAAATATTTACTTTATTTAGGGTGCAATCCTGCCCTTCTCTTGGGCCAACACAAGTCCCTTGCATTGGTCTGAATGTGTTGCAAAAGTGCCATTAGGTTCTTGTTGCATAAGTGCCATAAGGGGAGATAGGGGGGCACATGGACATGCACTGGCCTCCCCGCACCTACATGGGTCCCACAGGAAGGGTGAATTGCGTCAGCTGACCAGAACTCATCACCAGCAAAATGAAATGTTTAAAACTCTTAAAAAATGGTAGTGCATAGCTTTGAACTTGTTCTACAACATCACTGAAGGTGTTATGGGATCCTGGAAGTGTTCTTGTGATTCCCGTAGCATTAGCTAATCCTGAAGCATCCATGCCTCCTTAGCTCATCCCTCCAAGCTCATCCCTCCAAGCTCATATGGAATTTGGGCTGTGCTCCAAGACCAGAGGGGAGTTTGCCAACAGTGGTGAGGGTGGTTAGTATGATGTGGGAGATCTGCTCCACTTCTCTGAAACGACCTGCTCTTTCTGAATTCCTGGTATTCTTGCAAACCCCGACATTTTTCAAAACTTGCAGTCACACAAACCCCAAAGAATCCAATAAATCAGCGATGTAACTTCAGAAAGGCAATTTCCCGACTGCTATTTGTCTGCATGGCACAACTGCTTAGAGGGGGCTGTCTTTTGAGGTTACGTTCCACGGAGCCTTGGAAAGATATGTAATTTCTCAATGTTTTTGTAAAGCCTTGATGATGGAAGGATCAAGAATGAGAGGGGAAAGGAGATCAGGCACTGATTTTTAAAGCTAATTCCCTCCTCTTCTCCTGCAAGGCCCTGGCACTGGTAGGGCATCTGAAGTTTTATAGAAGCATATTAGAATTGTTTTGCTGGACCGGACCAAAAATCCATATAGTTCAGAATTCTGATTTTGCAGTGCAACTAGCCTGATGCTTCCAAGAACTCACAGGCAAGGACATGAAAGTGATGGCCATTCCCTGTCCTCTGCTGGATCCTGGCAACCACAGAAATACTGCCTCTGGGCCCAACCCTAAAGAGTGTGCACCGGCTTACCGCCAGTGCGCACTGTTGCAAATGTGCCGAAAGTCACATTTGCAGCCCTAGCGCAGGTAAAGCACCAGGGCTAGCCCAGCTCTGGCTGGCACTGGGCTAGCACCGGTGGAGCACCGGAGCTCTGCTTCTTGGTGGAGAGGTAGAAGAGGTAGGTAGAAGAGGAGCAGAGAGGTAGGTAGGAGTGTGGGGGGAGGCGGGGAGAAGGTATTTCAGGGTGGGGGAGGGCATGGAGAGGGTAGGGAGGAGGCGCTACTTGGTTTCCCCAGGGGAAGGTGATGAAAGTTCCCTTCTCCTGAGGAGGCAGCGGTGGCTGCCTGGGGCAGTCATTTTCATTACCACTGCAGCCCCATGTGCCTGTCTATAGAATGTCTATTTAGCTATCATAGCTAAAAGCTGTTGACATACCTATCTTCTATGAATGTGGCTGGTCCTTTTTCAGAGGCGTCTGAGCTACCGGCATCCCGACACTGTGTGGCACTGAGTTCCACAAGTCAGGCATTTGCTTGCAAAGAAGTAGTTCCTTTTGTCACTCTTGAATGCATTGCCATCTTCAGCCTCCATACCTAGCACTGTGTGAGAAGCAGATAATTTTTACCACGATTCTGTATCCTACTCAATCCTACGGATTTAAGTTGAGCAATAATATAGCAAAACCTTGTATGGAAGGCAGTTAAGCAACCAGCAAAAATGTCTGACATCAGCTTTAGCTGGAGCAAATAAGTAAATCGAGCCCAAATAAAAGGGTTTTGCATCTGGACAGGATTCTGTCTTCTGATAAACCTGAGTTTACAGAAGAGGTCTTTGACATACATCAGGACAGATGGACAGTTGGCAATGAAAGAACAAGACATATTAGTCATAAGAAGAACCAGGGCCACCCCTAGATCTCCTGACACTGACTGAGGCATGGCAAATGCTGCCCCCCTACCCACTGATGTGCCAGCCTCTGCTCCTTCCACTCTCCAAAGTTCTAGCTAGGACTCTCCTCCCCATCTCATTTCCTCTTCCTCCTTTTCCTTTTACAATTCAAGGAGTGAGAGGGGGGGAGAAGTGAAGGCAAGTAGGCAGACAGGGAACCCTCCCACCAGTCTACTGCCTGAGGCAACTTTTTCAATTGACCTCATGGATGGGCCGGCCCTGACAAGAACCCTGCTACCCAAAAGTTCAGCAGCTTGTTTCCCACAGTGATCAATCAAGGTTCAATCCTGCAACTTTCTGCAGGACTTTCCAGCCCTCCCTGAAGGATTCCCAGCCACAGCCACAATATTCCCCAGTATGTGCGCCAAGCCCGAGAAGTTTCACATAACAGGCTCTGGTTCTCCCTTATCCTACTACACTTGCTAAAAGCGGTGTTTCTTGTAGGGGCACAAGAGAGAGAGAAATGTCTTCTGAGAATGGCATTTGAAAGTGCTCCCTTAAATTGCAGTTGCACCATAAATATGACAGGCTTGAGCTAAGGCAGCTGAAAAATTATAGATATGAAAAATTACAGAGATATGATCTTTCCGCACTGGTGCATAAAGATTTAATCTCCTGGGTTAAGTGCCCAGAACACAGCAATTGTGTCAGGATAATAGATAGAAGGATTCTCTGAGCTGCGTGGGGAAAAGGTCTCACAGTTATTTCTCACAGTTTATTTGCCTGGCTCAGTAGGAAATGCCGGGTGGAGAATACAGGTGCAGCGTTTTGGGTAACATCTGCCACAGCAAGGGAGGGGGAGAAAGAATGAGACCAAGAGACCACAAAAGAGTTTGCCCACAGGAACACCTCTCTCTCTCTCTCTCTCTCTCTCTCTCTCTCTCTCTCTCTCTCTCTCTCTCTCTCTCTCTCTCTCTCTCTCTGCTTCCTTGTACCTCCTACGTTCATCCACTCCCAGTTGCCAAAGCCCAGAACATATTGAGATATAGTGTCCCTCACTAGACCCAGTAGTGTAGCTGGGGGGGTAAACAGTAAGTACTGCATGTAGCACAACACACCATGTCAGCTGCCCCTCCCATTCGCCAATGGAGCCATTCCGGGCAGTAATGGCAATGCGTAGGCACTCGCACATGGAACCATTGGCGTCCCCTACACGTTGCTATCGTTGCCCGGAATGGCTCCAATGGCAAGTGAGAGGGGCCACTTACACAGCGCATGGCAGCACCTAATGTTCCCCCCTGTAGCTATGCTACAGACTGGACCCCATCTGTGGCACTGGATTTTGCTCCCACTCTGAGGCAGATTTTCCCAGGAAACTCAAAGTACTGCCAGAGAGATTTGTGCTGCTCTCGCCTTTCTCATGGCTGCTTTTACAAGGAGGAAATTATGTTGGGAGTTCTGTTCACAGAGTCCCAGCGTAATGTGTGGTTTAGCCCTCAGCAGCAATTTGAACCTGTGAAGTTATAACTGGGGCAAGATGCTAAAACACCAGCAAATATTCATTTCACTGCCTAACCTCTGGATAAATATGTTCCACAGAGATGGCGGTAGAGCGGCTTCTTGAAAATTATTGACCTACCTCTGTATTCTTCAATTTTCCATCCAGGTATTTTGCTTGGATTTTTTATTTATTATTATTATTATTTGTGCACAGGTTAGGTTCCAGGAAAATCACCTCCCTGTCCCAGATGATACATTTTCTCAGGTTTTGTTATCCTGGCTACTTCAGTTCATAATTGATTCCCATATATCACCATTTGAGACAGCATGGAGAAGATTACCGGGAGGAGATACGAACATGGGAGGTGATAAATTATAGAAAGAGATTTAGTAGTAACTGGAGTCTTGTAAGGCTGGAAATGGGGGATCAGGCTCGTTTTCCAGCTGCCTTTTTAAAAGCAGGGTAGAAACTCTCATGATGGAAGAGAGTCAACCATCTCTAAAGAGAAGAAGATACAGCTGGAGGAGAATTCTAGTCTGGCAGGACGCCAAAGAGTATGTACAGAATCAGGGCCACTCTTCGGAGCAGGGGGCCCAATGCAAAGCAGTCACTGGGAGAAATGCACAGGTTATGCTTCTGATTTGCAATGTGGCATACCACCAGCTGCACAGATGCAAGAGCTTCATAATTACCCAATCTGACTGTTAGGGCAGAAAAAAAAATGCTCTTAAATCTCCCTCGGAGGGTTTACGTTTGGAGAACTTTTATTCGCCCCAAACAGACCCAACTCGAACAAGCGTCCAGCTGATTTCACTTAGCCGTCACTGAAGTTTTGTTTGAAGTGGTTTCTCTCCACTCTGGCTCATCTCTTATAAACCGTAAGCCAATGGAATGAGCTACCACCCACAGTTGCCCAGTTTATTAACCCAGAGGTAAGGGAGGCCCAGCTGGAAAGCAGCCTCTGTTCAGGAAAGAATAACAATTATCAGCTGAGTGGCAAAGTTGCTGACTCATATTTCTAGCCCATTCAGTTTCTCAGGAATTCTGGTTGCGTATGTGTGTGTTTTAAATCTACATCAATAGTAGGGGAGTTTTATTTATTTATTTGCAGAATTTATATCCCGCCTTTCCACTCCATAAAAGAGCACTCAAGGCGGAGTTGGTGTCCGCAGCCTGGAGAAGGAAGGAAAAGAGCCTCCATCCAGGGGCAGAACAACCTGGAACATTGCCTAATGCAGGGCCCAATCCTATCTAACTTTTGAGCACCGGTGCAGGTGCAATGCAGCCCCGAGGTAAGGGAACAAAAGTTCCCATACCTTGAGGAGGCCTCTGGGACTGCCTCCCCACCACAGGATGCAGCGCATGCCCCATTGGCACAGCTGCACCGGCACTGGAAAATTGGATAGGAGTGGGCTCATAGTCTCTTATCCGCCGCTCCCTTACCGTTCTCTTCATGAAACCCAGACGTGTGGGACTGAAACAGGAAGTCTCACCTTACCAGGTTTTAAAGCAGTGAGCGTATGAGGCGCACAGCAAGTAGGGGAATGGACTGCTTTGTGATCAAGTGACAAAGCAGAACCTGCTTTACTGTCGCTTTAGCACAAAGCAGATCATTCTTGCATTGATTGGCAGATTGGGAGGATGCAGTGGTCCTGGCAGACTCAGGATAAAAGGTATCCTGAACCTGCCTTCCCTTTGGACCCCTCTCAATCTGCTGCCAAAGCAGCCCGTTTCTGGCGGCTACGTGGACAGACTGACCCTGCCTCCAACTTTGGTTTTGTTTTAAAAAAGAGTCTAAAATTGGCCTTTTCTATATATTGCATTTATTACACGACATGTTATATAAAGTCACCAATTAAGTGAAATGGTTGTGACATTGTTGGCTTCACTTCAGACAGCAGGCGAGGTATCCTTTTGTGAACAGAGATGGACAAACTCTTCAAATTCATCTTTGATTAACCTGGAAATAATCCAAAATCTGAAAGAGTACGGATCATTTTTTCTCATTTTTCTAGAAAAATGAGTCCCCTGTCAGCTTTGTCATTAACCCCCTACTTAATGTAATGGGACAACTTCATTGGTGCAATCAGTCTCTTATTTCAGTAACTGATGGAATCTTACAGCTTTGCCTATGGGGCAAAGGCTAAGTGGGGGCAAAGGCTGAGAGACCCTCCCCCTATGGAGGATCCAGAAGGGATGCACTATAGCCGCCCTGGGTCCCTTTAGGGAGAAGGGCAGGATATAAATAAAGTTTATTATTATTATTATTTATTATTATTATTTTTGCCTCTGCGACTTTTTAGTACTGCAGCATAATGGAGCTCTATCACTTACTTATATTTAATAATACACTGAGGGCCCAATCCTGTCCAACTTTCCAGCTCTGGTGCAACCACACTGCAGCCCCGAGGCAAGGGAACAAATGTTCCCGTACCTTGAGGATGCCTCTGTGATTGACCTCCCACCACAGTATGTAGTGCATGCCCCTCTGGCATGGCTGTACCGGCACTGGAAAACTGGATAGGATTGGGCACTGTGGCCCCAATCCTATCCAACTTTCCAGCACTGGTGCAGCTGCAATGTGGCCCCCCAGGTAAGGCAATACATGTTCCCATACCTTGAGGGAGGCCTCTGTGACTGCTCCTCCACCACAGGATACAGCGCACACCCCATTAACACAGATGCACCATCACTGAAAAATTGGCTAGGATTGCACCCTGGGATTGTAGCAGAGCCCAGCACATGAGCTATCTGTCTACTGATCTAACTAGGCAGTGATCTCCATACTTTTCAGTACAAGGGCTACATTGTATTTTACACATTTTTGTGGGCCAAAAAGTATGTTTTATGAATGAAATACAAATGAATGAATAAGTTTTACGTGGACCTTTTTTGTAACCAGCATGCTACGATTCAAAACAAAAGAGAAATGTTACATTATGAGGGTTAGCCAGGGTGACACCACTCTGGTCCCATGGAAAGGAGTGTTGCAGACAGAACTGCACATGGTAACTGTCCAACTGTGAGTTTGGGGAAAAAATATTTCAGGTTGCTGAGGGTCGAATGGGGCACATGTGGCCCCCCAGAGCAATAGTTTGGAGAATCCTGATCTAAGGTGTAAAGGTAATAACAGCATCAAAATTCAAAGGAAAACAGCAGCCTTGTCCCCTTGATTTTCAAACAAGTGGCCTGAAAAAGGGGGGGGGGATTTGATCAGGCTAGTTTTGTTCTGGTTGTTTGGCAACCCAGCTTCTCCTGGGCACTTCAGTCTTAGCCACTTCTCCATGCCCAAACAAATTGCAGTTAAGGCTGCCTTCATTCTTACTGTGGCTCAATTATTCTTTGTTTTTCCGCGTCGCTCAACCCTGAATTGACAAAAGGAAAGGTCATGCAGGTTATGCTTAGCTAGTTGCAAATGCCACAGAACATTATCTGAGACACAGAATATAATTATCTTTTCACAAGTGGCAATTAGTGAAAATACCTCCCATCACTCCTGTTTAGAATTCAACATGGCTAATGTAGTGGAAGGTGACAGATTACACCCAGGAAACTCCAGATAACCCATGCAAGACGCGAGCCTGATACCAGATCTTCCTGGCTTTTAAATTAACGATACAAAAATCTGAATGGCCTGGGAGTTATTTCAAATTGCACGTTGATCTTTAACAAATAGTTTAGGTTGCTGATACCAGTCGAGGCAATTTGTTCTATTACTGGCTTATTGAAATTATGTCACATCCCAATTTCTATTTTCGAAGTGACTCCAGTCTAGAAAGTCAATTCTTTTGTAAGAGAATGTTCTAGAACACAAAAATGCTAGCATTTCTATTCTGGACACTGCTGTCTTTTAGGCCATTTTTAGTGTTGGCAAAAGAAGGGGGAAAGGCCCCACAGCCCCTGTCATATCTATTCCAAGACGAGAGTCCAAAAGTGACCAGGACCCCTGGAGATGACAGAAGAGGAAGTAAAATTCCTCCATTGTCCTGTTTGGCACAACCACCAATTCTTCCTCCATTTCTTTAAATGGGTTGTGTATGATCTTTTTACATATCCACCATATCTAGTTTGCTGACTAGTTTGAACTACAGAGTAGTGGGGTAGAAGAGACAAATTGTACGAGCATGCACACAGATAGGTAGCACTAAAGGGGATAAATGTTCCCTAGACAAACTCCCCCTTTCTCTTTACTTCTGGACCCCTGTGGCAGTGGGTTAGCAAGAGGGGGTGCAAAGTACTAAGTTTTGCAGGGAGCCTCACCGCAGTGTGCAAGGGGCCCCTCCCCCTCCCCTTCAGACCCATTCCAGGCAGTGGGAGACAATCGGAGGTGTCAAACTTGTCTCATATAGTGGAACCTAACCTGCGCACAAATAATAATTTAAAAAATCCAAGCAAAATACCTGGATAGAAAATTGAAGAATACAGAGGTAGCAACTAAGAGGTGCTCTGCAAACGACATCTCGATAGAAGTGGGGCTGCTGAAAGGGTGACCAGCGGGGTAATTGGGCTTCTCCCATCAACTCAGCAGTGCCTCTCTCTCTTACCCCATAGTGTTCCTTGCCTTCTGATGGCCTCTTTCCATCTCTCTCTCTCCCAGAGTCTCAGCAGAAGCTGAGCTGCTGAAAAGGCAGCACTGGGACAGCCCAATTATCAAGGGAGCTAGATAAAGAGCTTCCGGGGTTGCATCCGGCCCAAGGGCCATGTTTGACACCCCTACTCTAGCCCACCATGCTCATCTTCCCTTCCTCTTCTGCTCCACCGTCTTCTTACATTTCCAGTCCCAAGAGTGGGAGGACCAAAGACTGGCGCATCAACAGGTGAGGGAGTGAAGAAGCTTGCAAGCTCATCAGCTGCAAGGAGATCTCTGGCTGGCTGTGCTGCCAGGGAAGGGGACGACACAGGTGATTTCCCCAAACTGATCCAGGAGTAAGAAGCACCACACATGTTGACACCCTGCAAAAATAAGTTCTAGTGATAACATTCAGTGGTTTGGGAGAAGGATCAGGTGACTGAAATTAGAGCACTCCCCTCCTGGCCAGACTTGCTTGCAGACTCTCCTTGATCAAGCGAATTAGATTTGAGGGGAGGGTTTAAGCCCTGCTTTTTCCCTCCCCTCCCCCCCTTAGATCGGAATCCTGGCCTAATGCAAACCTGTTTCTTGCAGCTTTAATATTCCTACCAACTGGCAAAGAAAAGATCTTGGCTCCGCAATCAATATGTTCTATCCTTATTTTATTCATAGGGTGTTTTTAGCTGCCCCCCCCCGCCGCCATGGCTGTGGTTAGTTGTCTCTAGTTACGATTGCCAGTGCAAAATAGCCTTGAAGTGGAAAGGCCTTGGGCGTGATCAGCTGGGATTATGCTACACTCCAATACTCTGATCATATCCAGACAGGGAAATTTCAGCATGTTTCTTTCCAATTGTATCTGGTGAGGGTGTTTTCTTCCCTCTGCCCCCACCCCATTTTATTTTGTCTTGGAGCTGCAAGTGCCCTTTTGATGGATTGCGAGTGAAAGATTGGCTGTCACCCTGCTGTGCTATTTTTACAAGGAAACAAAACTTGTTGAGTTGGCCTCAGACATACGCATGGCTCTAGCGGAACTGGATCCACTGAGAACGAGCAGAGGAATAATGCCTGGAAGGGCATCACGGGCAGGCTTACAAGCTGCTGCTCATATGAAATGAAAAATGTATGGGGAGTCACAGGCTACAACTTTCTGATACTTTTGGGGGGAGTCGCTGCTGCAGGGTTGCCAGCTGTTACCGTGATTCAGAGACTCCTGCTGTTCATCAGGTATACCTTCTGTAGACTGAGGCCCACACAAAACGTGCAGAAGCTCACATGGAACTTCCCATGGAATATCTGCATGTTTGAATGCAAAACTCATGTGGGTTTCCTTATGTGTGAGATTTTCCCCACATATAATGCTAAGTGCCCTTTTCACTTTTTAACCTGTGAGTTCCAAATCTTCTTCTCTCTCACTCTCAGCTGTCCCAAAGGGATGGGATGGGGGCTACTTCCCTCCTCAACTCCTCCCCCCACAAATTCCAACCAGATTCCCTGAGCAAGAGCGAAGTGCTGCACCTTTTGTTCCCCTGGCAGGGAAAGGTACATGTGGCACAATCCTATGCAAGTCTATTCAGAAGTAAATCCCATTCTCTTCAGTGGGGCTTATGGCCCAATCTTATTGGGGATGGGCAGCAGTGGAATGCAAGTGGTGGAGCCCAGGATCTGCAGTAGCATGGATTCAATGCTGTAGCCACTTTGCAGTGGCAGCTCGGTTTGCCTCAGTGCAATCCAATCTTCACACCCCACCCTTGCAGAGCCTTTTGCAACAGTGAAACGATCATTCTGCTGTAGCCAAAGCCCCAGAGGATTGTGTCATGAATCCCTGACATATGCACTGGTTCTGTTCCAGAGGTCTGCTCCAAAGCCACGACATACATACCTGGAAACAGCTGGCTCTATTGCGCCCATGGAAAAGAACCATAAAGCATGTGTTACGCTTTCCACATGCGCTGCCTCCAACGCATTCTCGGCATCACCTGGCAGGACAAAGTTCCAAACAACACAGTCCTGGAACGTGCTAGAACCCCTAGCATGTGTGCACTGCTGAAACAGAAACGCCTGCGTTGGCTCGGTCATGTCGTGAGAATGGATGATGGGTGGATCCCAAAGGATCTCCTCTATGGAGAACTCGTGCAAGGAAAGCGCCCTACAGGTAGACCACAGCTGCAATACAAGGACATCTGCAAGAGGGATCTGAAGGCCTTAGGAGTGGACCTCAACAGGTGGGAAACCCTGGCCTCCGAGCAGCCCGCTTGGAAGCAGGCTGTGCAGCATGGCCTTTCCCAGTTTGAAGAGACATTTGGCCAACAGTCTGAGGCTAAGAGGCAAAGAAGGAAGGCCCATAGCCAGGGAGACAGACCAGGGACAGACTGCACTTGCTCCCAGTGTGGAAGGGATTGTCACTCCCGGATTGGCCTTTTTAGCCACACTACATGCTGTTCCAGATCCACCATTCAGAGTGCAATACCATAGTCTTTCGAGGCTGAAGGTTGCCTACTACGCCTGCACCAAACTATCCCTAATTCCAATGTCCATCGATTCGGATATCCATCTCTCAGGGAGCCAGTGTATGTTTAGAGTGGCAATTTTCAACCAGTGTGCCATCACACTTTGGTGTGCTGTGAAAGGTCCGCAGGTTTGCCAGAAGTTTGGAGCACGGCAGTTGAAAATAGCTGAAAAATCCTTAAAAGTCCTGAGGTTCTCTTTCTAGGGCAACTATGTATCTGTAGTAACAAATTGTCAGTTCCTCTTCCTCTGCTGGCAAAGACCATAGAGAAGACCATCGAGGTCAATGGGACATGCAGAGAAAAACCTTGAAAATCCCTGAGAAATTTAAGAAAATCTGGTACAGCTTTCAGGAGTTATAGGCTGCTTGAAGAGGGATATTCATGCTGGCCAGTTCTCCTTGGGATATCTGATCAGTTTAATCCTCACTGATGCAGGGGGTGACCAAGGCAGGCATTATATAGGTGGCATTGCCAGTGGCATCGCTAGGGTTTGCATCATCCGGTGCGGGAGGCCAGCATGTAACCCCCATGATGGACCTCCTCCTGCGCAATGGGCAGGGCAACATGTGGCATCATGCGGTTGGGGTGGCATCATGCATGGCATCAGTGGGCGGGCATCACATGGTGGGCATGATGATGCACCATTGCCCCACCCTGTAGTGGTTATCTACACAGGCGCTAGCCTTAGCTTTGTATGTTGGCAATGAAGCAAAGCACACTTTGCACATGAGCAAGAGCAAACTTGGCGCAGCCTTGGTGACATGCTAAGTCTGAAGCTTTGTAGCCTGTCAACAAGGCAATGTTATAAAGAATCATATCTAGGAATGTGATTGTGGTTTAGCTAGAAAGCCGACTGGTTACAGCCAGTGTGAGTCTTAGCTTCCTCTTGGAAATTTCCCTATTACGCAGACTATTGACTCATGGTTTAGTATTGTAAACAAGATCAGAGAATGGAAAACCCCAGCCTGTTGTGAATTGTGTGAGAAGAAATAAAAGGCAGAGAAGGCTGAATCTCAAAAGTTCTTCTTCTGCATCTGGCCTTCCTTCTGCATCTCGCTACTATATTTGTCTGTTGCATTCATTGTTCTAACACTTTGCTGCCTCGAGATCTAACTTTCAAACCCTCAGAGTGCTTCTGCTTTTAGCACTCTCCCATCAGGCCACAAGATACAGGCTTGTGTGTCTCCCACCAAGCACCAAGGCCCTTAAAAGCCTTGGGTGCTCCTCAGAGCAGCATCTTGCGCTGCTACACCACCCCATTGGTTTTGTAGCTGCAATTTTTGATAGAACATGTTTCTATGCATGAAATTATGCTTTGATTGATATAGAACATGATGGTGGTATTCAAAAATACCAAGATTTCAAAAATTTTGACCAGTAGTGGTGTCAACATCACCACCCCTATGTGTATCACCCAGTACAGTCCTCATCCCCCCCCCCGCACTGCCCTAGAGATGGCACTGGGCATGGCCAACACCTGAGCTGCCTGCCTACCCACCCACCCACACAGTGCTCCACCACAGCAATGACACAACTTACAAAGGTCTACAAAGACCTTTGCTGAGAGGCAAGCCAAAACCTGGCACCAGTCCTAACCTCAGTTTGAAGCTTTTTTCATTTTATTTTACTGCCTCCTCTTTCCCCACACTCTTTTCCACTTCCATGCCTACTGCTATATGTGCTTGAAATTGATCCGAGAAAAGAGAGAAAGCAGGAGGAGATGACCATCATTCTTAGTTTGTATTCCAGGAAAAATCTCCATCTCAGTACGAATAAGGAGAAAAGGCACACAGAGAGCTTCTACCTATGTGGACTTTTCCACTCACTTCAACAGAAGAATTAACTCCACGCACACAAAACGTGTTCCATTGAACTGAATGGGATAGTTGTGAACACAAAACAGCTCTGCCTATGCCGCAAAACTCACGTAGCCAAAAAAAGTTGCTAGATTGGGGTGTTTGTCTTTTGCTACGAAATGAGAATTGCAAATATTCAAATGGAGTTTTCCCTGAATGTATCAAATCAAAACTTGTCTGCCAATATAATCATCTGTAATTACATAAAAGGCAACGTATTTGGGTGTTTTAAATCTCTTTTTGAAGCCTTAATTGCTAGGCAGCTTTAAGAGTTTTTAATCAAACATAAATACAAAATGAAATTTCAAATGCACCGTGGGAAGGAAAAACCAAATAGTAGTTATGAAGGCTGAAACCCTTTGCAAGAATACTTTATGTGATTTAGAGCCTGTGTAAACAAACTGCAGACCCACCACTGGAACTGTTAGTGGACTGTACCTGTTGAGATATGGCATATGGAAATAGCTCCCAAGACATTTTTAAGACCCTCACTGAGTATAGAAATTTTTAAGGGGTTCTAGCCTTGCCTTTTCCCTGGTATCAGGACTAGTGTCACAGCATGGCATCTGCTGAAGATACAGGGGGCAACAACATAGGAGGAGCCCCACTGAAGGGCATCTTGCCAAGATTCCCTCAAACGCAGATGCAACCCCTGCCTTCAGGGCTGGCTCAAATGCTGCACACCCTTACCCACAGATGTGCCAGCCTCTGCTCCCCCCCCCCACTTTCCAATGCTGTAGCTCAGCACTTTCAAACGGTTTAGGTCCTATCCAGTTTGGTGCAGTTGTGCCAGTGGGGTGTGCGCTGCCTCTTGTGGTAGAGGGACAGTCAGTGGGGCCTTCTCAAGGTATGGGAGCATGTGCTTGTTCCCTTATCACAGGACTGCATTGTGGCTACACTGGAGCTGGAAAGTTGGATAGGATTGGGCCTTTAGTCCTGCAATCCCAATTGGTAAAGTACAGGAACATTTTATTGTTAGGTAGGATTGGCTGAAAGAGGACAAATGGCCCAAAGTCACCATGTAGGCTTGGAAGCCGAGTAGGGATTTGAACCCAGAACTTTTCAGCCCTAGCCCAACACTCTAAATCAGGGGTGTCCAAACATTTTGGCAGGAGGGCCACATCATCTGTCTGACACTGTGTCGGGGGCCAGGGAAAAAAAATAATTAATTTACATTTAAAATTTGAATAAATTTACATAAATGAATATATTAGAGATGGCACTTATAAGAATGAATGAAGGTCTTGCAGTAGCTCAAGGCCTATAAAAGGCCTTGCACAAAGCAAGGTTGGCCTTTCCTTCACTGCCACTGCTGCATCACACACACGAAACAGCAAGCAGTGGAGGGAGCCCTCATCCCACAGCTCAGGTGAGAGGTCAAACAGTCGCCCTCACACTGAGAGCAGTTGTGTCGGGCCAGCACAGGCTCCAGAAAGTCTCTGGAGGGCCAGAGGCTCATTGGGAACTGGGGGCTCTCCGCGGGCCAGATTGGGAGCCCCTGAGGGCTGCAAGTGGCCCCCGGGCCGGGGTTTGGGCACCCCTGCTCTAAATAAAGGGAGGTTCATCCATGATGCATGGGATGCAGGCTGCATCAGCAGCAAAATGCAGGGAGGTGAGAAAGCAGCAGATTTGGAGAGCCCTTCACCCCATCTGCTACTGCTGCTGCTGCCACCACCTTCCTCCAGTTTCCTCTTGCCAAAAGTGAGCTGAAAAAAGGTCATCTGCATCATTGCCACACTCCTTGTGTAGTTTCCTCAACCCTGGAAGCTCAGGACTCCTGGTTTTATTGGCAGGGACTCCTTCATTCATGTAGTCTCTTGTGACAGAACTGGAAGAAGTCCCATACTCTGAGTTTGCAAAAACTGCACAATGCACAATGCACATAGTAAGAGGCTTTTCTTTTGTGGCCTTGAGGTTGTGGTGGCAGATCCAAGGCTGCCACAAGCAACATTCCTGGTCCTCCTGTCCTGCTCTAAACCCTGCTCCTCCCTGCTCCAAATTGTCATTCAAGACCACTGTTGTTCCTCACAGGGTTGTTGAGAGGATACATGCTCCAAGGGGTGAACAATGCATATTGGCCTGAGATCCCCCAGAGAAGGGAGGGGTGTTTATTTAAATATCTCAGGGCTGTCTTTCAATCTCATTTAATGGACCATCAAGATAGCTGACAGCAGCTAAAACAACAGTCACCATCCAAGCAATACCAGAGGTGACAGGTGGGTCACTTGAGTAGCAGGATGCTAGACTGGATGCACCTTTAGCCTACTCTGAGCCAAGAAGACTTTCCTTATGTGAGTACAGGGCAGTGAACAGAACAAATCAGACAGCTGAAGTTTAGCAAGACTAGGAGAAAAAAATCCTTAAAGGAAACACCAAACGAAACAGGAGGCTTTTAAGCAGTGTCTGCTTAAGCCATTTCTGCCCAATGTTGCATAGATTGCATAGATGCAACAGGGATCAAATGTGTACACCTATGGGCTGGGCAGAAATGGGTTAAGAGGAGCAAGCCAGGTCTCCCAAATTCCAAAATCAAGGAGCTGCAATCAAGAAGGCTCTGCCCTGCAACTCCATCCAAACCTCAGTCGCTCTTGACTCTTTGGCAACTAACACAGAGAACAGGCAGGTTTGTGTAGCAGAAGACCAAAATCATGCAGGGCTTGTTAGCACCATGAATTGTGCTCAGAAATATAACAGATACTCCCTTGAGATAACGAGCTGGTGACTCTACCCTGCATCTAGATCTAGATCTCTAGATGGAGATGGTTGTCTGCCAGCTGACAGGATCTCTGCTGTTTTCCACGAGGAGGACTCAGCAAGACCCAGTCACAGGAACACACTGAATGTCAAGTTGCACAGAGTTCCCTGGGCATGCATTGGGCCTTAGCAGAATCGCCTCCATGTTGCACACTAGCAGCTAGAAGTCACAAGAACTGAGTCTTTAACAGTAGCAGCCAGTACTGCAGGACTGTGGAGAGAGCTAGGAGAAGCATCAATAAATACAGCACGAATTGAGGTGAACCCAAAAGCCCTAGTTTTGAATCAAGGGGGAGGGGGTGAGCCCCAGCCTGGCCTGAGGTGGCAGCCAGTGATGTCACTAGTGGAGTATGGGAGGTGCGGACTGCACAGGGTAATTAAAGATTTTTGAAATCTTGGTATTTTTGAATATTATCATGTTATATATCAATTCAATTGGCAATTTAATACAGAATGCAATGTAACAAACAGAACCAAAATGTTTGTATTCTGTCAAATGTTATAGCCAAATAACCAAAAAAGGAAAACTGCCTTATGTAATGAAAAGTAGATTTTCATAACTCAAAACAGACCAATGAACTTGATTGTTCAATTAACCCCTGCTAATTGGGTAAGAGGCACTTTTTCAAGTGGGTGCTCCTTTTTTTAGCAGGGGGAGAGTACCTGGCCCACCTCACCCCAGCACTGTCTGTTCTAGTGGCTGTCTGCTGGTGTTCTTTTTGCATCTTTTTAGATTGTGAGCCCTTTTGGGACAGGGAGCCATTTAGTTATTTGATTTTTCTCTGTAAACCGCTTTGTGAACTTTTAGTTGAAAAGCGGTATATAAATACTGTTAATAATTGTTCCAAGAGCTAATGAGGTGTTATTACGACACAGCAGGGAACCAATAAGTTGCTGACTCATACTGAGTCAGCATTCATTTCCAATGTATCAGAACTAATACTAGAACTTCTATTCTGTTGTGTGAGTGTCATCAACTTGGCCACTGGTTTTTCAGTTGGTTATCAATTTGTTGGGTACATAAGAACATAAGAAGAGCCCCGCTGGATCAGGCCATAGGTCCATCTAGTCCAGCTTTCTCTATCTCACAGTGGCTCACCAAATGCCTCAGGAAGCACACAAGACAACAAGAGACCTGCATCCTTGTGCCTTCCCTTGCATCTGGCATTCTGACATAACCCAAGGTACCTTTCAGGTTTCCAGTCTGGAGGATGGTAGTATACCCCCAGTATTACATTGCTCCTCAGGGCTGGTAATTTAACCCACAAAGACTCTGTGGTGGAGTCAGACCCGCCTTCAATCTCTACTTTACTGGATTCTAACCCTCCTTTAACATAAATGGCCACCGCACCTCCAGCATGCCCCTCCCTGTCTCTCCTGTAGAGTTTATAGCCCCGGATCGCGGTATCCCACTGATACTACGCATTCCACCAGGTTTCTGTTATGCCCACAATATCAAAGTTTTCTCCAGTCTCCAAGGGCGACTTCCCTTGTTATATATTAAATTAAATAAAGTTAAGGGGGATTATGCCAACCCTTGCGATACCACTGCATTTAGGCTGAGTACATGGCATTGTAATTTATTCTGTATGGTCTGGTGTGGGAAGAAGTCCATCATGGGAGTGATGGAATGAGCACTTGCACCAGGTGATGCAAACCCTTGTGATGCCTCTGGAGGTAGCTAGGGACCAGACATGATGTGTCTGTGCAACCTCCTGATTCTAATAACGGGCTATATCAGAATGCCAGATGCAAGGGAGGGCACCAGGATGAGGTCTCTTGTTATCTGGTGTGCTCCCTGGGGCATTTGGTGGGCCGCTGTGAGATACAGGAAGTTGGACTAGATGGGCCTATCGCCTGATCCAGCGGGGCTGTTCTTATGACCAGTTCCCCCTCTTCAGTGCGCCTCCAGTTCTCATTTGTCCCTGTTTTATGCCTCTCCCCATGAACTGTGCAGGATCTACCAACAGCATTAGCTGCTGGAAAGAGACCATCTACATTTCTCTAATTGAAAGAAAACATGTGCTCACCCGATGGCTTAAGATTAAATAGCAAATTCATTGATAGGATTTTCCCATTCCCTTGCAGAAATGGAGTGATGGGGGGGTAGAGAAAGAGCTGCGGCAAATTCGCACAGCATTAATAACATAGCTGCCATGTCAATTTGGCATCGCGGAGCCGACCCCCCCTTCCCATTCCCCACCATTCCATTCCCAAAGGTTTAATGGCATTTTCACATGGGATTCCAGGCAGACCATCGGAGAAGGAAAAAGAGATTGCATCTGGCGAAAGGAGTAAAACTGACATTTCTTTTGACAGGCCCCATAAGTGCGTCTCTCCTGGGAGTGTTATAACAGAGACAAGATTGAGCAGGTGGCAATAATTGGCATTACATGTGTTCAAGCATTTCTATAATATGGATTACTGTGGAATTTTTTCCTCCCCTCTCTCTGCCTCAAGGGAGGCAAACATGGCTTGTAAGCCTTTTCAGACCCCTTTGATAAGCCTTTCTATCAGCAGTTTTTCAGCCCAACTGAACCTGTTCTCTCTTGGAAAAAAAAAAAAAAATTAATAACCAGAAGAAGGAAGTGGAAGAAACATGGTTGCCCCAGGCAGGCAGCAAAACCGGGAGGATTAGTACGCTTCTGGCAACCCATCCTGCATGCACAGCTGCTCAGCTGCTTTTCAGCTGGTGAATCCCAAGTTGCATGGGCCTGCACTGGGGAAAGAAGGAAGTGGCAGATTTTTTGGTGTATTTATTACTAAAATTGGAGGCCCAAATTGGTTCAAAATTGACCGTGTGCACAGCCCCAACACAAACACCTCCTCTAAACTTGGCACAGAAGCACCTTTCAAATGGGTGGCTGTCTTCTATTTAGCAAGGGGGGAGCAACTGTCCCTCTTTACCCTAGCCTAGGGGTCTCCAAACCCTGACCTGGGGGCCAGATGTAGCCGGCAGAGAGCCTCTATCCAGCCCACGGCCAGCCTCTGATCCCCTGAGAGCCTCTGGCCCAGTTGACCAAACAAAACCAGAGTTGTGGGGTGGGGGAATGAGGGTCCATTTAAGTGTGTGTACTTTATTTCTTGGGCTGTGTCAGAGCTTGGAGAAATCCTGGACATTTGAGCCTATTCATTCATTTCAGTCATTCATCTAAGTTCCATCTCCAATGTATTTATTTAAATTTTATATTTAATTTTTTTTTTTTCCGACCCTCAACACCATTCCAGATATTTGATGTGGGACTTTGGCCCTGCCCTAACCCAAAGTGAATGTTCGCTGGTTTCTCCTTTCTGCTTCTTAGACAAAGAACTTCCACCCGTGGCACACTGGTGCACCATTAAAGGTCTGCAGGGAGTTTGGAGCACAGCGGCTGAAAATTGCTAGAGAAAAAAAAAAAACACCTCTTCCAGATTCTGCAGATCTCTTTTTAGGTCAACTGTCTGGAGTAATGAATTGTCTGCCACTCTTCCTCCACCAGCAAAGCCGCAGACCTCCAAAGAGACTTCTGGAAGTGACATCACAAGAGGCAAAGACCATGCAGAAGACCATAGAGGTCAGTGTGCCATGAACAGAAAAATGTTGAAGATAACTCTTTTAGACTGAGAGCCCAACTGGGACAAGGAACCACCTTCTCACTCCTTTTGTTAAGTAAAATACTTTGCAAACCTTTTTGGTGAAAAGCAGCATAAGTATGCTGCATGTAAACATAAGCATAGGAAGATAGGAAGCTGCCGTATCCTGAGAAAGACCCTTGGTCTCTCTATCTCTGTGTTGCCATCACTGAATGGCAGCAGCAACTGTTACCCTGCACGTATCCAATCTCGTCTGATCTTGGAAGCTAAGCAGGGTCAGGCCTGGTTAGTACTTGGATGGGAGACTGCCTGGGAATACCGGGTGCTGTAGGCTTATACCATAGTCTTTCGAGACTGAAGGTTGCCAACTATGGCAGCAGCTCTGCAGGCTTTCAGACAGGGCAGTAGCACAGCTAGAGGGGTGCAAAGCACTAAGTTTTGCAGGGACCACACCGTGCGAGTGGCTCCTTCCTCTCCCCTTCGGAGCCATTCCTGGCCACTAGAGCATGTTTGCCTATACATAAGTGAATAAGCATGCATGGCTCAGCTTTGCTTTCCATAGGGCTCAATACATTTTCCCTGTCTGCTTGGAACTTCCTTCTCAAGAGTTTGTTGGGACCTGTGTCCCTCAGATCGAAACCATTCTAGTGACATTGCGTTACCCTCAGCCTGCCCTTCAAAGTGGTCCAAAGCACCTCTGCCTACTCATGAGTAAACATGCACGTGTTGCTCCTTTGGTTTTCCATAGAGCTCAACACATTTTCATTGTAAGCTATCAGCTTATCAAATTCATGATCCACTGGTGGGTCCCAACCCATAATTTGGTAACCACCGCTTTGGGGTGCATGTTCTACAAACACATGACCCCAAAAATTGATGATCAGAACTCCCCCTTCTCCATTCTGTTAAGAAGTCCAATCTTTTTGACTGGCGTTTAAGCCCTGTTCTAATGCCAGCCGCTAAAATAGATCTGTCAATGGACACGATATGAAGCAGATTTAAAACATTTTCCAAAGGGATTAATTGAATGGTGCGCCTGTCTACTCCCTCCAGCTGGGCAAGTGAGCAGGAGCAGCAAACCCAAGCATTTCCACTGGGATTGGTAATTAGGTTTGTCTTGCTTCGAGGAGATTAATTTCTCCACCGAACAAACAATTACAGCGCAAGAACTGTACCCACGAACGAACTCAGTCCACGGATGGATTTCAATTAGAGAAGTTAAGCTTTACTGACTTAGTCCATGTACAAGGAGAAGAAGGGGAGTGATAACAAACAGGATTATTGAATTAATCTTACCAGTGTAGGGGCATCACGGAAGACTCTCAATTTGCTTTCTCCCAGGGGAAACAACTGAGCAGATCAATTCTATTATTTTATTGTAATCAACTGAAAAAGAGGAAAAACCTGGAATGTGCGGTTTAGCTTCTCCATTGCATGAGGTAGGTTATAACACAAAAATACACATGAGATACCTGGTAAAAGTCAGGCAAAAGAAGTGCAGTTGTTCACTGAATAATTGTGTAAACCAGTGTTTCTCGAACTGTGGGTCGGGACCCACTAGGTGGGTCGTGAGCAAATTTCAGGTGGGTCCCCATTCATTTCACTATTTTATTTTTAATATATTAGACTTGTTGCAACCATGGTATGTGACTGCATCTGGGGAGATATTACAGACTTGTACTTTTAACAAGCTACTACGTATATTCTTTTAACAATGATAGTAAATGGAACTTACTCCTGGGTAAGTGTGAGTAGGAATGCAGTCTAGGATTGTGAAAAGAATTTTCCTACTTGATGATGTCACTTCTGGTCATTTATTTATTTATTTATTAGTAGAATTTATATCCCGCCTTTCCACTCCAGAAAGGAGCACTCAAGGTGGCTCATGACATCATTTCTGGTGGGTTCCGATAGATTCTCGTTCTAAAAAGTGGGTCCTGGTGCTAAATGTGTGAGAACAACTGGTGTAAACCAGGGGTGCCCAAACCCCGACCCTGGGGCCACGTGCGGCCCTCAAGGACTCCCAATCTGGCCCTCAGGGAGCCCCCAGTCTCCAATGAGACTCTGGCCCTCCAGAGACTTGCTTGAGCCCACGCTGGCCTGATGCAACTGCTCTCAGTGTGATGGCCAACTGTTTGACCTCTCGCATGAGCTGTGGGACAAGGACTCTCACTGCTTGCTGTTTCACATCTGTGATGCAGCAGCGGCAGCAAAGGAAAGGCTGGCCTTGCTTTGTGCAGGCCTTTTATAGGCCTTGAGCTATTGCAAGACCTTCATTCATTCATATAAGTTCCATCTCTGATCATTTATGTAAATTTATTCAAATTTGAAATGTAAATTAATGCTTTTTTCCCAGCCCCCAACACAGTGTCAGAAAGATGATGTGGCCCTCCTGCCAAAAAGTTTGGACACCCCTGGTGTAAACCATATTAAAGGTATCCCCTGCTTTCTGACAGTTCGTATTTTGCTCTTTCAACACATTTCAATTTTACCCCGACCTCATTCATTCAACGCATTCTCCACTCTTTCTCTTTGCTGTTTCTACTCTTTCTACAAAAGTATAGGAAGCAACATTCATAAGCTAAACAAAAAAAAGATCAGATTCCACTTTTCAACAGTTCCTGTTTTTCACCACTGCTCCAGTCCCTAACCTGTCAAATGAGCAGGGGACGCCCGTATGCCCTATAAAAAACAGGCATTGCAACAAACACAGGGCTGCCACTTAAAACGGCAGCCCTGTAGCAAGTTTGGTCTGCCTGCAACATATAGTCCAAGGATGACCTGATCCCTAATGTCATCACAATGGGCACACCTCTGTCCCTATTATTTAGTTCAGTAATTACTATCCCACCTTTTCCTCTGAATAACTGAAGCACTCAAGCATCAGCCAATCGTGTGAAACAGAAGAGAGGAAGCACCCAGCGCTATACCATCCAGAGAATAGTAAATGCCACTATGAAGAGGATTAGGAGAGAAGATGCAGGGCTGCTGTTTTAGCAGCAGCTCCATGTAATATCTGGTTCTCCCACGAGGCTCTGTTATTGGCAACCTTCAGTCTCGAAAGACTATGGTATCGCGCTCTGAATGGTGGTTCTGGAACAGCATCTAGTGTGGCTGAAAAGGCCGATTCGGGAGTGACAATCCCTTCCACACTGGGAGCAAGTGCAGTCTGTCCCTGGTCTGTCTCCCTGGCTATGGGCCTTCCTTCTTTGCCTCTTTGCCTGTTGGCCAAGTGTCTCTTCAAACTGGGAAAGGCCATGCTGCACAGCCTGCCTCCAAGCGGGCCGCTCAGAGGCCAGGGTTTCCCACCTGTTGAGGTCCACTCCTAAGGCCTTCAGATCACTCTTGCAGATGTCCTTGTACGTCCCACGAGGCTCAAGGCACATTATAATGGGCCAGTTCGGATGACCAACCAATTACAGTCTGTTGGGTCATGAATACAGGGATGGCCCAATTGGATCCAATGCCTGATACCGTAACCCACTGCTGCCACAATCGCCGTCCCAAACACCCAGAAAAAAGTGCAACCACTCACCTCGCCCATTCCCATGCAATCCTTTCGGACAAAACAAGAAGTACGGGCCATGCTGGAAACTTCTGCCGTGTCCCACACTTTGTTTTATTTAAAAGGAATCTAAGGAAGGAATGAGGTTATGTGGCTGCTTCCCTGCCCCCTCACCTTGCTCCTTCCTTGCACAGTCCCTTAAAGGGACACATGAGAAAGGAATACATACATATACATACACAGGTGTTTATATAACGCATTTCTCTTTTTTTACACAGGATTCAAGGTGGTTTACGTGGGCAGGCTAATCTATACCACCGTTTTTCAATGGGATTTTTACAATATAATTGTGGAAAAGACTCACGGAACCCTCAGTTCACCAGATGTTCCCTTCATGGTGTGGTTATCTCTTCTGGCTGTGTGCCATCAAGCTTCCACAGGTAACCATATATCAAGCCCAGACAGGTCCTCAAGGCTGTTCTCCATTCTTCACAGGCAAGCCTTCTCACACTTTCCCCTACTCTCTCACAGCGGTGGCTTGTTGACTCATAAGAACATAAGAAGAGCCCTGCTGGATTAAGCCAAAGGTCCATCTAGTCCAGCTGCCTTTATCTCACAGTGGCCCACCATATGCCTCAGGGAGCACACACAACAAGAGACCTGTATCCTGGTGCCCTCCCTTGCATCTGGCATTCTGAGGTAACCTGCTTTTAAAATCAGGAATTCGCACATACCCATCACAGCTTGAGAACTGCGACGGACTTTTCCTCCAGATATTTGTTCAATCTCCTTTTAAAGGCATGTAGGCCAGATGCCATCAGCACTTCCTGTGGCAAGACGTTCCACAGACTAATTACACGCTGGGTAAAGAAATATTTTCTTATGTCTGTCCAATTTTAGTGGATGTCCCCTGGTTCTGGTGTTGTGTGAGAGTGTAAAGAGCACTCTGTCCATTCCCGGCATAATTTTTTATGTCTCAATCATGTCCCTGCTCAGGTGCCTCTTTTCTAGACTGAAAAGCCCCAAACTCTGTAGCCTTTCCTGATAGGGAAGATACCCCAGCCCAGTAATCATTTTAGTTGCTCTCTTCTACACCTTTTCCATCTCCACTATGTCCTTTTTGAGATGTGGCAACCAAAACTGGACGCAATACTCCAGGTGTGGCCTTACCATCGATTTGTACAATGGCATTATAATATTAGCTGTTTTATTCCAAATACCTTTCCCTAATGCTCCCAAGCATGGAATTAGTCTTATTCACCACTGCCACAACTCAGCAGCGACTCCATTCTGCCACAGTGGGTAACAGCAGCTTGTCAGCCCAGCATCCAGAGTGAGACCATGGTTATTCTTAAGGCAGTATGGCAGCTCAACCATCAGACCACACATACCCCCGTCTCCACAATGAGGCAAGTAAAACAGATTGCCACTGTGCCCAAGTGTTCTTATGTTCTTATGAGTGATTTTTTTAGCCATGAGTACCAGCAATCCACTTCCCTACCTATCTAGTTCCTTTCTTGTGCTGTCCTTTTAAGTTTACTCAAGGAAGATGCAGGGCAAGATGGTCAGTAGGTAAATTGATGAGGCTCTGTCCCGTACAAGCTGGAGGGAGGAGGAGGCAGCTTGATGAAGGTCACCCTGAGTCTGCCACTCCTTCACCACTTGATCTGAGCCTCATCATTTGCACTATGAGTGGTTCAACTTTGCATGAATGCAACAAGAAACTAAGTCCAGGCAGGCACTTCCTCCTCCTCCCCTTTCCCCACAGCTCCAGTGTAGAGATGTGTCTGCTCCATAGGTAAGCCCAAGTTCTGGAGGGCAGGAGGTCTGGTCTAGAGGGTAGAGCCTCCATTTGCCTGAAGATAACATCCGCAGGTTGCCAGTTCGAGGCCACCGGCACTGTGAATGGTGAGACCTTGAAGCAGCTGACAAGCCAAGCCATTCCATCTGCTCTTCGGTGTGAGCGAAGAAGCATCTTGGCTGCCCTCCATGTGAGAGATGAAGGAGCTGCTTGTCAGCTTGCGTGGGAGGAAACTGGAGGCCAGAATGTGATACCAGATCAGAAAGATTCATCTGACATGTGGTTCTTGAAAGATAGAACCTTTCTTCAATTGTAAAAATCCCTACGGGGATTTAGAACAGCCTGCCTTTGTAAACCGCCTTGAATAAAATCTGAGGAGAAATCTGATGACCAAGAAAGGCGGTATATAAATACCTGTATTATTATTATTATTATTATTATGCATCGTGATTTAGCTCTGGTTTAAAAACCAAGCCAGGAAATGGCCTGTTAAACTACTACAGTTGTAGTTAACATATTTCTGCCTAGTCCACAGGTGTACCCATTTGATCCCTGTTGTGTATATGCAACATTGGGCAGAAATGGCTTAAACAACATTAACATTAACTACTCTAGTTAAACATTTTGATGATCGGTGGAGCTGTGCTTTTGAACAAATTGGGATTTTTCAGATGTGTAAGGTAAGGAAGAGAAAGCATGTGGACTAAAGTTGCATTCCTATAATCACCTGGGAGTAGGTCCTTTTGAATGCAACAGGGCTTACTTCTGAGTAAACATGTATATGATTGGGCTGTAAGTTGTCTTTGGATCACATTCACAGCCAACCAGACATGGTTTGTTAAGCTATCTGAACTGGCCAGTATCTTTATGAAGGCAATAACAGACAATTTAAAAAAAAAAACTTCTAAAGACATTCTTAAAAACAATCACCAGAATGATCCCAACTTTAAAGCCCTAAATTGGGGATCCCCAAGTTAAGACCCAGGGGCCACATCCAACCCTCAAACATTGCATTTTTGCACCAAATCAAGCCTTGTCCACTATGTGTGTGGACAGGAAAGAAGTAAACACACTTCAGCAATCTTTGTGCATAGGGATGAAATTCCTTTGTTTTGTTTTTTTTTATGTTCAGGATCTGGGTGAAGTCTGAGGTCACTTCTAATTTTTTTCCAAAACACTTCTCCTAACCCTGATATCAACTCAAGTGAGTAACCAGCAACATTCACACACACATGTCCCAATAAATATTTAATGCATGCAAGGCTAGAGATTACACATTTCAATGTGTTTGCCATTCATCTGTAAGAAAAGGCAGGCTATTAGAAGCATTGAGCATACCTCATCATCTCTGCTTTTAGCCAAATAACAAAACTGCAGCCATTTTTCCCCCCCTATAAATGATGAAAAAACTGAGGAAAGATTCTGATAGTGTGCATGCCTACATAGGGCTACAATAATATTTTTCCATAAGACTTTTCAAATAGACAGAAAAATCCAAGGTGGATACAAGCAACCAGACATGTATGGTAGCGTGTAACATTCTCAATGAACATCTTGTTTTAGCTGCCTGCTTGGGGCTGCAAAATAGGGGTAGTGAAGGGTTTCATCACACACCTGCCAATACAGAATACAGGCCAGCAATGCCATTTCCTATAGTCAGGATCTTTCTATACTGCTTACTTGCAACTAAGTTCAGTTCTACAAAAGGTAAGAACATAAGAACATAAGAACAGCCCCACTGGATCAGGCCATAGGCCCATCTAGTCCAGCTTCCTGTATCTCACAGCGGCCCACCAAATGCCCCAGGGAGCACACCAGATAACAAGACCTGCAAGGCTTCCTGGGAATTGTAGTTAAGAACATAAGAACAGCCCCACTGGATCAGGCCATAGACCCATCTAGTCCAGCTTCCTGTATCTCACAGCGGCCCACCAAATGCCCCAGGGAGCACCCCAGATAACAAGAGACCTCATCCTGGTGCCCTCCCTTGCATCTGGCATTCTGACATAGCCCATTTCTAAAATCAGGAGGTTGCGCATACACATCATGGCTTGTACCCCATAATGGATTTTTCCTCCAGAAACTTGTCCAATCCCCTTTTAAAGGTGTCTAGGCTACACGCCAGCACCACATCCTGTGGCAAGGAGTTCCACAGACCGACCACACGCTGAGTAAAGAAATATTTTCTTTTGCCTGTCCTAACTCTCCCAACACTCAACTTTAGTGGATGTCCCCTGGTTCTGGTGTTGTATGAGAGGGAAAAGAACATCCCCCTATCCACTCTGTCCATCCCCTGCATAATTTTGTATGTCTCAATCATGTCCCCCCTCAGGCGTCTCTTTTCTAGGCTGAAGAGGCCCAAACGCCGTAGCCTTTCCTCATAAGGAAGGTGCCCCAGCCCCGTAATCATCTTAGTCGCTCTCTTTTGCACCTTTTCCATTTCCACTATGCCTTTAATAGGCCTTCTATTAAAAGTTCAAAAGAAGAGAAAATTAAACAAAATGGGGGAAAGAACAAGGAGATTGATGGAAAATATCTGGGCCTGGCTGGAAAGCACAAAGAAAAGGTTTCATCAAATGGATGCAGTAATCAGCCATGCCCAGCAAATGGAGCTCAGCCCATACCCTCGTATGGCTTGGTTAAACCCAGGATACTTTGTGTGCTGGTGGTTCCAATTAACCACCAGGAAAACACAGTAATTCTTTGATGTCACTTAACTACGGTTGGTCCCTAACTTACGCTATTCTTGCCCAACAGTGCATATACACAACAGGGGCCAAACGTGTACGCCTGTGTACTAAGCAGAAATGGGTTAAGCTACATACATTGCTCAAGGCAGCCCCAGTCCTTGCACTTGTGGATGAGCAAGTGGGCACTCCTCTCTGAGCACCCAACAAATGGGTTACTCAGCAACTAGCAGAGGATGGGCAGGAGGTCTGGTCTAGAGGGTAGAGCCTCCGTCTGCCTGAAGATAACATCCACAAGGTTGCCAGTTCGAGGCCACCGGCACCGTGCGACCTTGAAGCAGCTGACAAGCTGAAGCCGAGCTATTCCATCTGCTCTGAGCGTGGGAGGATGGAGGCCAAAATGTGAAGCCAGATCGGAATGAAACACCTGAATGTAGTGGTTCTTGAAAGAAAGAACCTTCTTTCAAAATTGTAAAAATCCCTATTTAATAAGGGATTTAAATAAAGCCTGACTATGTAAACCGCCTTGAATAAAGTCTTGAATAAAGACCAAGAAAGGCGGTATATAAATACCTGTTATTATTATTATTATTATTATGACAGTTTCCTGTGTTGATGAATGTATTACCTTGCCTGGATGATGTCATCAAGATACTTGATTGAAAGGTTGGAACCCACCTGGTCACTCCATCCATCCTTTGGACCTAGGCAGGCAGGTATTCTACCCAACCGGCAAGTCAGCTCTGATACAAAGCAGAATAGCTACCCTGGATAGGAAGACAGAACTTGAATTCAGATCCTGAACATGGCTGTCTCAGACTAACAGTTTTTTTTCAAACAAAGAGAAAGCCTGCTTGAAGAAAGATGTCCCAATAGCTGTTAAACTTGCCTGGGAGCTTCTGGGGAATTAAGTGTCCAAAATGCCCCCCAAATAGGGGGAAAGCAGGCCATTCAACACAGGAGGGCAATACAAAGACACTGTCAATGTTTTGATTCTTCTTAAAAAACAAGCAAAAGATGAGACACCACCCCCCAAGCAACTTTTGAGCAGTAAAGAAATGAATTTCCAAAAGCAAAGACCCTGGCAGACTCTCTTGTGCTGTCCCTATGTTCCATTTCCAGCCCACTTCTAATTAAGAGGGTGGTTGTGTGTGTGTTTGTTTTAAGTGTGGGGAGCAACATGAAGATGATGTACTAATTTAGGAACTGGGTGGAGTAAAAACCACAATGGGAAGAAAGTGAAAACAGATGGAGGGGGTTTGATTTGCAAGGAAAGGCCAAAAGGAGCTGGTATCTCTTTCATGGTCAGATCTAGACCCACAAATGCATACGAGTTTACTAGTCAAACAAAGGCCAGTTGGAAGATGTGTAGTCCAAACCAAACATCCACATTAAACAGTATATTTGGCACAGGTAGGAGAAAAGTTGCCAAGCTTTTGCATCAGATTCACATTCTGAGAAAGAGAAAATATGTTGACTTGAGCCAGCTGTGACATCAAAGGAGCATGGTCCTGAAATGAATTGTGGGAAAGGGTTCCCCCTTTGGTACGGTTTGCAAAGTTCAACCACCCCTTCCCAATGAGGCCAGGCTCCAAGCCAGTCAGATGAGGATTTACATACATGTGTAACTGAATCTAACATAAGAAGAGGGGCTGTTTGGAATTATCACTGGAGGGGATTCTCTTTATTATTTAAAGGGGGGAGAGACAGGGTGCAAAATTTGGTCTGGCACCAAAGGATTCGGATGATGAATAACCTCTTTATAAAGAAATATCAAAAGCATTTGAATGAAGAGAGTTGATGGATGAGCAATCCAGCTGTGGAAACAGAAGGAAGAGTTTTAGCACAATCTTAGGCTTGTCTACTCAGAAGTAAGTCCCATTGTCTTCAATGAGGCTTACTCTCAGGAAAGTGTGCATCGGATTGCAGTCTTTGTAGCAGTTTTTTTTTGTTTTTTTTTAAACAGCTTTGCAAATGTTATCTGACCAGGTTTGAGCTAACCTGGGGCCCAATCCTATCCAACTTTTCAGTACAGAGGCAGCTGCAGTGCAGCCTGGGGGTAAGGCAGTGATTCTCAGACTCTGGGAAAGTTTGAGAGTTACTAAGTGCTTGTGGGGGTGGGAAGAGGCGGTGGGGGAGGGCAGCGGCTCAATCCCCAGGATCACGCCACTTGGGGGGGCTGCAGGGGCTTGGGTACACTTACCCAAGCCTCCTGCAGCCTCCAAGGGGTGCGGAGAGCCCTGCACAACCTTCTGCAGGGCTCCCCGCAGCAGTGAAAGTAAAAGCGGAACGATTGCAGAGGTGATCATGTGCATTCATGACTGCCCCCCCAGGATGTAGTGCACACCCCATTGGCATGGCTGCATCAGTCCAGGAAAGTTGGATAGGATTGGGCCCCTGGTCATTGCTTTTGCCTGCCAGTGAGTGGAGAGGGGATAGAGCATTAAATTCAACATCGGTTCTACTCTATCTGATTTGGAGATCTCAAAGAACACCATTTCTTATATGAGATTTCCCACCTGTTCTTTGACCAAAGCCTGGATCTGGGTGTTGCCCTTGGCACAATTCAGGAAAGCCTTTTCTTTTGTGGCACTTTGCCTCTTCCTTCGAGACTTGTGGAAAGGTTGCCAAGATACATTACTTTAGCAGCCTTTCACATGTGGTTAGATAATGACGGTTGGTGTTCTTTCAATATATAACTGAATTGATCTGAGGAGGAGTTTAACATTACTTTTGTTGGCTAGTTGTTTTAATGTCTCTCTATTAGTCTCTCTATTAGTGAACTTGTTTAGTGCATGAACTCTCATTGGCTCAATTTGAAATCGGCTCAGTATTTATGAGCATTCTTGGTAAATGTTTGTGGGGAAAAACTGCCTTTTTCCCAGACTTCTCTTCTGGCTCATAATGGTGGTGTATGCATGTCAACTGTGTCAGGCGTATGAGAATTGTCCTTCTGGCCCCTGGGAACCACACTTCCCAGTTCTCTGTTATGGCTGAAAACATGGAAAGTTGGTGCTTCCTCTCACACCAAAGCAAACACAACCTAGGAAAAAGAGAGGGTTCTAGATCTGGATGTTTGCAGGAAGCAGTTGAATTATTGATGCCAAAAGAATGCTGAGCTGGGTGGTCTACTCAAGGAGTTCACTGCAATCAATGAGCAACGCATCAAAAGTACGGGATACAGTTCCCAAACATAGCAGAATCATGTATCCCTTCTTCCATGGCATCTGCTTCCCAGACACTGCCTCTTAGATCACATGAGATCTTACACTATTCTTTCAATATCTTGTGCAAACCTAGATGGCATTCCCCAGGAAGAGGTTGCCTGGGACATCCCATGATTCCCCTCTGAGTACCCTGCTGCTCCCTTTGGAGCTGTGCTTCACAATTTGGGAACCATTGGGTCAACACTAAAGACCACCTGCTCTTGCATGTTTTGATATCATTGGGGAAGGTTATACTTCATGTATGTTGGTGGGCTCATGGGGGGGCAGAGTGTTCTCAATGGTGATGCCTTGTTGGAAGAGTTGACCAACTTCCTATTCCCTAAGAGACCCATCTTGCCTTGTCCCACTGATCCGTAAGGAAGACTGTCTTATGTAGGCAAACCTTGCGGAATGCTTGTTCTTCACTGAGTGCTTTATGCTCCTGTATCTCAGTGTTATCACGGGTACTTTGTTTCATTGTGTATTATTGCTTGGCAGGGGAAAGGTTATGCAAAAGCAGTGGATTCAGGGTGCCTTTCACCCCAAGTGTGGTGCCGGCACCTCTCTCTAGCCTGGTTGGTTGGCAACCTTCAGTCTTGAAAGACTATAGTATAAGCCTACAGCACCTGGTATTCCCAGGCGGTCTCCCATCCAAGTACTAACCAGGCCTGACCCTGCTTAGTTTCCAAGATCAGGCATGTGCAGGGTAACAGTTGCTCTAGCCTGCCATGGATGTAAGTCACACTGATCCACTTTCCACCTGCTAAAAGCAAGCGGATACAGGATGCCTCCTTACCTTGTTCCTGGCACAGCCTCTTCAAACACAGAAGTGCAGGACTTCCAGTTTGATTTACAGTGGGTCCAAGAACAAAGGAACTCCTTTGTTTGTGTGGTCCCTTGAAATCAAACTGGAAGTCCTGCACTTCCACAGTTGAAGAAACTGGACCAGGAGCATGGTAAGTGGCTGCTTTTTAAAAACTATTGTGCAAAAGCAGCAGACCCAAAGCACTTGAATCGCACCACTGTTGCACTCTCGAGTTATCCCACTGTTCCCAATCTAAGGGATCAGCCGCAAAGGGTGTAACTAGTCCATCATAGCCACAGTCTGTGCAGTAGAAGAATATTCACAGAATTGAAACTCATTAAGTTCTTTGTACTGAAAAAGGCTTGCAGCTCCGTTCTCTTTCAGCTAGTTAAAACCAATCTCCTGTTCTTTGAATAGTAAATCCTGCTAAGGGGTATTTGTCACTGCCCTGTAACTGCCTAATGAAACCATTGGTTGATTCTGTTTAACAGAGATGAAGATTGCAGTGTGTTCCCAAAGCACTTTTCAATACTCCTGAGGTCTATAAACCGTTATACCTCATCAAGTCACTCTAATTGCCAATTGTAGTACTAAAGTGGAGGGGAGCAGAATTCAGAAAATTCAGTGTCCTAATGAACAAAAACACAGCACAACAGCATCCAGGCAGTCTCCATTTTTGCTGCACTGTAGCTTTTTCAAGTCAGTGTGTGAGATGCCAAACTTTTCTTATTACCTTGTTTTAAAGGTGGCCACCTGCCAGGTAAACTGATGGGGAGCAATTTAAAATAGTCATGCAGAACCAACCTACTTAGCGAAGGAAGGAAGGAAGGGCAGAACTCCTCCAACCAGGCTCAGCTTGGAAAAACTGAACAATTTTCTAAAAACTTGGGAAATAGCTCAGTTTATTCTTGATCCAATTCAGATCCTGTTGGATGGAGGTGGGCATCAGGAACCCTCAGAGATGTCTATTTCTGAGTCAGGAAATGCACATTTGAGTGGCACCAACAGAAGCCACTCAAGGAAGAGGCCCTATTTAAAAACAAAAAAAGTAAGGTGCACTGCCCCTAGTTTTATTGCCCTTATATTGTCCTTCAATTTATTTTTTTATATTGGTGGGTGCTCCTTGCTGGCCTGAATAGAGAATGTTCCAAGGAAAGTACTACATGATTTCATGCCTAATCACAGTGTCCATCCATTATGGCAGAGTCAGCCCATTTATGAGGCCAACCGAAACTGCCGTCTCCAGCAGCATGCCGGCAGAGTGCCTCCACTTCCGTTCACCTGCTTGCTTCCACTGGTGGTTCCCCTCCCACGCACTGGATTATAAAACGTAGAGGGGGATGAAGTTGAAGTGTGGAGCAGAGAAGGGCAGTGGGTAAGGGTGTTGGAGGAGCAGAGGCTGGCACATCATCTGGTAAGGTTAGCATGCTGCCTCAAGTGCCAGGAGATCTTGAGCCAGTCCTGATTATGGGTTTGGGGCTTAAATGTTGTGTTTTCAAAGGGGCTGAAATAGTTCTCTCCCCCAATGCTAAATAAGTAGACATCTTTTTGCGTTCATGGTTGCTGCGATTGCTGGTGTTGAAAATGGTAGCTACTTACTTGATTATTTCGATTTATACCCATCTTCCCTTATCTATTCATCCACATAATGGAATCGACTCATTACAGCTGCCACACCATTATATTTAGCCCCAATTATGTTGGAACAAAGGAGAACATTATAGCGAACATAGTCATTCCTGTGTTTTTAGCATCATAAACCACAGAATTGTTCAATAGCGGAATGATTGTGACCCATATAGGGAGTTGTGCCAGACCATCTCAGACAAGTGAAAACTAAATTATTGATAGGGCAGGAGCAGTGCTGGCTGCCTTCACAGCAGCCATGGAAGAAGATGTTGTCCCATTAACCATTCATGCCATGCTACTAGTTGACCTCTTCCTCCTCCCAGTTTCTCCAAAAATAAAGCACAAGGTGGGTTATATGCAAATCTTCTCAAGTGCATTTTGATAGGCTGATCCCTATGGCTGAAAACATGAATGAGCTGGTCTGTTGATCACATGAGTGAATTTGGTAAGGGAAAATTAAGACGGTAAATTGTTTTTCAGGCTGCCAGCTTGGAAAGAGGGTTGATTCTGATTGCTATCATAAACTGCTGCAATTTTTAAAAACCGTATGTTTATGGACCTCGGATCAATAAATTCCAGAAGGGAAGCTGTGTTCATCTGTTGCAGCAAAATGAACAAAGATTCTAGTATCACTGCAGATACTCGCCCATAAGTTGACCCCACAGATAAGTCAAGGGCAAGTTTTGAGCCAACATTCATGGAATTTTCTATGACCCTTGGATAAGTCGGGGGTTAAACTTAGGGGGGTGTCTGACTATAGTTTTGTCTGATTTAACCCGAGGCCAGATCCTGAAAAATAACCTACCACTAATTGTTACCTAAGAACTGTGGTCTCTAATTTATTAAAAACACAGTAAAAGATCATAAGATACATTTTTATTCTTTTTAAAATTCTGGTCTTCACCACCTTTTTGTAAACACTATCAGAGTAAGTGCACTGTAAACAACATACCAGTAAAACAGTGGTTCCCAACCTGGTATTCATGTACTCCCTGGGATATTGCAGCAGAAGGAAGGAGATTAAAAGGTTAACTTTGGCTAGAATTTCCCAGTTGCCATAGAAAAAATCTCTGCCCTGCCTGCCTGGTGCCTGCCTGCTGCTCGAGAAACTTGGCACCTGCCTGTCTGCCGCTTGAGAAAGGAAACTGTTCAGAGTTGAAAGGCTCTGCCCTCTGATTGACCCGGATATCAGGCAAAGTGAGAATTGGAGCTTGATTACTTGGCAAAAATTTCACTTACTATACATGAGTATCTATGGTACCTTAAACAGTGGTATAGCTAGGTCATTTTGCACCCAGGATCCATAAATTCCCCACCCCCATGCCAAAATTATTTAATCTATTTATTTATATTTTTCACATTTCTTATACCACCCATGCTCTAAATCAGGGGTCTGCAAACCCCGGCCCAGGGGCCAGATGCAGCCCGCACAAGCCTCTTTCCAGCCCGCGGCCAACCTCTTGTCCCCTGAAAGCCTCTGGCCCACTCAACTGAACATGACCAGAACTGTGCTCTGATTGTGTCTGCAGGGCGTTCTGAGGGCCAGAGAGGTTGAATGAATGAGCCCATTTATTCACTCATCTAAGTTTCATCTCTAATTTATTTATTTAAATTTTATATTTAAAATTTTTTTCAGCCCTCCACATCACACCAGATATTTGATGTGGCCCTCTGGCCAAGAAGTTTGGAGACCACCCCTGCTGTAAAGAGCTCAGGGTGGTGTGCATGTCTCCTCCCCTTCTTTTGTTCTCACAACAACCCTGTGAGGTAGGTGAGTCTGGAAGATAGCAATAGTCAGGACATGAAATGAATAATAATGGCCTAGAAAATAAATGCAGTGCATATTTCCCCACAAGCAATGAATAAACGTCAGTGCCCTCCCCTGCTATTGCTTCCCTCACATCGTACTCAGTGATATACTGCCCCTGCATATGTATATGTATATGTAGCCATCATGCTTAATAACCATTTAAAGACTCTAGTCCACTATGAATGTTTAGAAACCACTTTAAAAGTCATCTAAGCCAATGACCAACAACACCAACACCCACTTGGGCTGATGTTGCTCGGTCTGGTAACTCATGGTGTCACCCCCATTTACTTACTTACTTACTTACTTACTTAGTTATTTAACTATAGAACAGTACAGGTCACCCAACCAATCAGTAACCAACACACACACACACACACACACACACACACACACAAAGTGACCAACTTGATGACATTCACACATTTAAATAGGAGTTAGGCCCAAATCCTAACCAACTTTCCAGCTCGGGCATAGCTGTGTCAATAGGACTTGCATGAACCCTTAGACTTGCATGAACCCTTAGATGCACCCTTAGATGCATGAAAAAGGAAACTGACTCTTAACAACATCATACTGGTTCCTTGCAGTATCGTAATAACATCTCATTAGCTGTCAAAACACTCAAACTCATCGGTGAGTTTGGAGTTAAAAAAATCTACTTTGCGACATAAGTCAGTTGTGTTTTCTTTTTCTGGCTGTTTGGCTATAACTTCTGATAGAACATGGATATTTCAGTGTGGTTTGTTTCATTACATTCTGCATTAAATTACACATTGAATTATATATAACATAAATGGGGCTAATTGAATAGTTATAGATATAGATAATGATGGTATTATTCCTAGAAACCACAATTTCCACAGTTTTGGTCATGAGTAATGTCACCCCCCCCCCAGAGTGTCACCTTACACCTTATTGGTACCATGCTGTATCATAATAACATCTCATTGGCTCTTTGAACAATCAGTCTCATTGGTCCATTTTGAGTGTTAAGGAAATTTACTTTTTGTTACTTTTTAAGACAGTTGCATTTTTGTTTTCTGGTTTTTTGACTGTAACTTTTGATAGCACAGAGATATTGCACTCCAATTTGTTTCACTGCATTCTGCTGTAAATTACATATCAAATGGTATATAAAACGCTGGTATTATTCCTAGAAACCACAATTTTGGTTACAAGTGGTGTCATACACTCCTGAGCATGGCACCCAGGGTGTCCTGCCGCCTGCCCCCCACTAGCTATGCCACTGTCCTTAAAGACTGCCAAATTTATTTCAGCATCAGTTTTTTTGGCACTGCAGACAACTTCATCCTCTTTGTTGTTTCCATGGAACAGGCTAATACAGCTCTACCAGTCTCAGATGTTTTCAAATTTAATTGAAAATAAGTACAAAGTACTTGCATGCTCCATACAAGCACTGTACAGTACACAAATTCATGGGCTGCAATATTTAATAGCATTTAAGACCTTAGGTCAACTAAGAGCCCAATTCCCATGCTGCGGTGCAGTGGGGCCAGTGCAGCCTCTGCTATATCTAGTGTGGGAACAGAGGCTACTGGAGGTTTTCTCAAGGTTAAGGGGTGTTTCGTCCCCCTTACCTCAGGTAAAGCCCCAGTAGTCTTTATCGGGCTAATTGAATCTTCATCAGTGAAACTTGCTGGCACAAGTCCGAGCAGCTCCATGTCGGGCTTTCAGGTTCAGGAGGGGAGTAGGATATGGCGGAGGCCTCCTCTACCATCCCTGAACTTCCTGGGCATGATTGGCCCTCCTCCACCCTGTTACACCCTGTGCATATTTATTGAGGTTCAGCATCACAGAGTGCGTGAGTTCAAAGGGGCCTGAAGGTTGTCTAGTCCAAACCCCTGCTCAGTGCCAGCAAATGCTTCAGCTGTTCTCTGAATTTTGTCTCTTTCTTTCTGTAGCGCGATCAAGAAATTGAATCCAGGGAAGATTCATGGATATGAAGGGTGTGGGGATATATAAAGGAGTCGTGATCATAGATTTGGAACTCCTTAGTTAGAGAATTCGTATCAGGAATTTAATGTGTGGACACACAGCCTAGAGTTTGGTTTGTCTGCAACCATTTTATTTGTTCCTCCAATCATTTTAAAAGCACCCCTCCCCTACCTTCCCCCCAAAAGAAACTGATGTGAATACACTGTTATATTGCCTGCTGTTCTCCCCCACTGAGTCAGTACTATCTTTCATTTCGTTGTCACGGCAAGTTTGTCTCTGTTTCAAAGATCAGATAATTATAAAGTTTTCCCTGAGAATAGTTTTACAAGAAAAACAGCAAAAGCCGTGGGTTTTTATTGGGTGGGGAGGGAGGCGAGACTGTAATGGGGAGAGAAGCATGACAGAGGCGATTAGGAGGGATAAATTCACACATCTGATACCAGGGATCTTGCAGGAAACAGCTGTTCCATAACAGATTAGTCACTTAACATAGATTGTATTGTGGATGCCACTTCCACCACCACCTTGACTTCACAGTAAACTCCACGATCCCATTATTCTCTTGCCGGAACCGCTGTGCAGAAATCAGAGCATGAAAAGAAGCTATTTATTTACTGACGCAACCTGCTGGAACATCAAATCAAACCCATCGTTCTGCACAGAGTCAGAGGCTGGAAGAAAGCAGCAAGTCTTCCCCTCTTCCACCTTCTCTGCTAGCATGGAATTATACCCGCTATTATAAGTATGTGTGTGCTTGTGTGGTCTTATGGACAGGATATTGAGGATGGATTGGAGAAACATATGTTCAGATCCCTCTTCAGTCATGTACGCATAGGTGGTCTTGGCCTGTATCTTTTTCTCAGCCCAAATTCTGCTTCTGTAAAATGGGAACAATCGTGATCAAAAAGAATTACTGAAAGTACCTGTAACTGAGCTTAATGCACACCCTTTTCTTCCAGCGCTAGTGCCAGATTGCTGAAGACCCTGAGGCTAAGGACTGCACTGGGGCTACTTTGTCCAGCACAAGATTATGCACTGGGTGCTATCATTGCCACTAGTCCTGAAGACTACTTCCTTTACAAAAGGAAGAACATTTTCACCCCAGTAAGGATCTAAATAATGTTATTGATCACTTGGCGGGGCGTGCATGGGGACAGAGTTCCCCATATCCACAGTTTTCATATCTGCAGGAGGGCTCTGGAACAGATCTCCTGCAGATACGGGGGCCAGCCTGTACTACTACACAGCTGTCATCTACCCTTAGAATAGACAGTTACTGTTACCCTGCACATTCCTGATCTCGTTTGATCTCGGAAGCTAAGCAGGGTCAGGCCTGGTTAGTACTTGGATGGGAGACCGCTTGGGAATACCGGGTGCTGTAGGCTTATACCATAGTCTTTCGAGACTGAAGGTTGCCAACCAACCATGAAATAGCAGTTGAAATTAGAGGAACAAAGTTAGGAATGATCACCTGGCCTAACCGACTTGTAAAGAGAGTGTAGAAATTGGCTTTCATCTGGCAATTCCTTTGTCCCTTGCAGACTTGCTGACATCATGTACAATGACGGGAACATCCCAACTGCTACAGTTAGCAATAGAATGATGACCTGCCCACCTCCTCTGTCTGCCATTGGCTGACTTGCTGATGACATCATGGAGTGTTTGCAAAATTTCTGACTGCACAATGAATAGGTGACCAGCAGTAGACTATGAAGGAAGTAGCTAATCTGTATTCCTTCCTGCTGTTCCTGCCTCCAGGGTAAGACAGAATTTAAGCAAACCTGTCCAATAAATTAATTAGAATTAATTCTGGGGCACAATCATATTGGTGTGATACTTCTCAAAGGAGTTTACGTCAGGGTGGTCATCAGCCTGCTCAAATATTGACTCCTCAGGTTATATCACTAAAGCAACCAGGCACAGAGATCAGGTATCTCCTCTGAAATTAATGAAAGTCTTTCCTTCGGCGAAGAGCATCATTGTTTTTTAAAGTGAGCCAATATGCTGTAATGCAAAGTGGCGCTTTTCCTAATGAAATAAGATAATTGCACTAATGGCATGACCAGGGATGCTAAGTTCACGATGTACAACTTGTAATGAAACACCCAAATCAATATGCCTCTCTTTGCTTAGTCATACTGGGCACACTGGGCTAGACTGTGTTCAAGGAGATTAAAGGGTTCAGGAAAATTTTGGAAATTAACCCTGGAAATCCTGAAACTATTCTCTCTAGAAGCCAAATGATTTATTCTGTTAGACAGGCAGCATATTGCCAGGGAAGGAGTGAAGAGCAACAAGCATCAGGCCCACTGAGTACTTTCAGCCTCAGTATTCAAACCAAGCATCTGAAACCCATTTCTCCACTCTAGTGACCCCTATGACCTTGGCAAGTAAAGGCTGTATTCCAAAAATTGGGATCATGAGGTCTCCTGCTGTTGTGTCAACTACATTGGTTGCCAGTTCATTTCTAGGGGCAATTCAAGGAGTTGGTCTTTACTTTGTAAGGCCTTAAATGGCTTAGGAAGGTCGATATCAGGTGGTTAGGACTCATCTCATGGTGATCTGAGCTCATTTCTTAGTGGATTTCTGAACTGAGGGGGATTTCTGAACTTAGTGGATTTCTGAACTGAATGCAATAGTTCTGGAGTTGGACTTTGACCTGGAAGATGATGATGATGATGATGATGATGATGATGATGATGATGATATTGTATTGGCAACCTTCAGTCTCAAAAGACTATGGTATCGCACTCAGAAAGGTGGTTCTGGCACAGCGTCTAGTGTGGCTGAAAAGGCCAATCCGGGAGTGACAATCCCTTCCACACCGGGAGCAAGTGCAGTCTGTCCCTGGTCTGTCTCCCTGGCTATGGGCCTTCCTTCTTTGCCTCTTTGCCTCAGACTGCTGGCAAAGTGTCTCTTCAAACTGGGAAAGGCCAAGCTGCACAGCCTGCCTCCAAGCGGACCGCTCAGAGGCCAGGGTTTCCCACTTGTTGAGGTCCATCCCTAAGGCCTTCAGATTCCTCTTGCAGATGTCCTTGTATCGCAGCTGTGGTCTACCTGTAGGGCGCTTTCCTTGCGCGAGTTCTCCATAGAGGAGATCCTTTGGGATCCGGCCATCATCCATTCTCACGACATGACCGAGCCAACGCAGGCGTCTCTGTTTCAGCAGTGCATACATGTTAGGGATTCCAGCACGTTCCAGGACTGTGTTGTTAGGAACTTTGTGCTGCCAGGTGATGCCGAGAATACGTCAGAGGCAGCGCATGTGGAAAGCGTTCAGTTTCCTCTCCTGTTGTGAGTGAAGAGTCCATGACTCGCTGCAGTACAGAAGTGTACTCAGAACGCAAGCTCTGTAGACCTGGATCTTGGTTTGTTCCGTCAGCTTCTTGTTGGACCAGACTCTCTTTGTGAGTCTGGAAAACGTGGTAGCTGCTTTACCGATGCCCTTGTTTAGCTCGGTATCGAGAGAAAGAGTGTCGGAGATCGTTGAGCTAAGGTACACAAAGTCATGGACAACCTCCAGTTCATGTGCAGAGATTGTAATGCAGGGAGGTGAGTCCACATCCTGAACCATGACCTGTGTTTTCTTTAGGCTGATCGTCAGTCCAAAATCTTGGCAGGCCTTGCTAAAACGATCCATGAGCTGCTGGAGATCTTTGGCAGAGTGGGTAGTGACAGCTGCATCGTCGGCAAAGAGGAAGTCACGAAGACATTTCAGCTGGACTTTGGACTTTGCTCTCAGTCTGGAGAGGATGAAGAGCTTTCCATCTGATCTGGTCCGGAGATAGATGCCTTCTGTTGCAGTTCCAAAGGCCTGCTTCAGCAGGACAGCGAAGAAAATCCCAAACAAGGTTGGTGCAAGATCACAGCCCTGCTTCACGCCGCTTCAGATGTCAAAGGGGTCTGATGTGGAGCCATCAAAGACAACAGTGCCCTTCGTGTCCTTGTGGAAGGATCTGATGATGCTGAGGAGCCTGGGTGGACATCTGATCTTGGGGAGAATCTTGAAGGGGCCGTCCCTGCTGACCAGGTCGAAAGCCTTTGTGAGATCTATGAAGGCTATAAAGAGTGGCTGTCGTTGTTCCCTGCATTTCTCCTGCAGTTGTCTAAGGGAGAATACCATATCAGTGGTGGACCTGCTGGCTCGGAATCCGCACTGTGATTCTGGATAAACGCTCTCTGCAAGTACCTGGAGCCTCTTTAGTGCAACTCGGGCAAACAACGTTCCTACAACGCTAAGGAGAGAGATGCCACAGTAGTTGTTGCAGTCACCCCTGTCACCTTTGTTCTTGTACAGCGTGATGATGTTTGCATCCTTCATGTCTTGAGGTACTTCACCTTCTCTCCAGCAGAGACAGAGGATTTCATGCAGCTCAGTAGCGATGATCTCTTTGTAGCACTTTAGGACTTCAGCAGGGATGCTGTCTTTTCCAGGTGCCTTGCCAAAGGCAAGGGAGTCCAGGGCCACGTGAAGTTCTTCTAGGGTTGGTTCACTGTCAAGCTCCTCCAGCAAAGGCAGGCACTCAATGTTGTTCAGCGCTTCTTCGGTGACTACATTTTCTCTGGAATATAGCTCAGAGTAGTGCTGCACCCAGCATTCCATCTGCTGTGCCCGATCCTGAATAATCCTGAATAATCCTGAATAATGATCCTGAATAATGATCCTGAATAATAATACAGGTATTTCTATACTGCCTTTCTTGGTCCTCAGATTTCTCCTTAGACTTTATTCAAGGCAGTTTACATAGGCAGGCAAATTTAAATCCCCGTAGGGATTTTTACAATTTGAAAGAAAGTTTCTATCTTTCAAGAAACCACAACATTCAGATGTTTCTTTCTTGATCTGGCTGCACATTCTGGCCTCCATCCTCCCACGCTCAGAGCAGATGGAATAGCTCGGCTCAGCTTGTCAGCTGCTTCAAGGTTGCACGGTGCCGGTGGCCTCAAACTGGCGACCTGCGGATGTTATCTTCAGGCAAATGGAGGCTCAACCCTCTAGACCAGACCCTCCTGCCCAGGTTCAAATCCCATTCAGCCATGAAGCGTCCTGCTCTCAACCTCACATGGTTGTTGTGAGACAAAAGGAGGGAAGGAACTATGTACACCACCCTGAGCTCCTTGGGACAGGCAGTATATAATATGCTTATTAATAATAACAAAGGCATGTAAGAAAGTAGTCGATGACACACTGCCTAAGTTCATAAGAACCAACATACTTTCTCATATACACAACTAGAGCCTCTTCAGATTTATCCTGCCTGGCATTTGTCTTTCTCTTAGTCCTTCCACCAGTGTGTGGCAGCCTTCAGTCTCAAAAGACCATGGTGTTGCGCTCTGAAAGGTGGTTCTGGAACAGCGTCTAGTGTGGCTGAAAAGGCCAATTCGGGAGTGCTCCACACCGGGAGCAAGTGCAGTCTGTCCCTGGTCTGTCTCCCTGGCTATGGGCCTTCCTTCTTTGCCTCTTTGCCTCAGACTGTTGGCCAAGTGTCTCTTCAGACTGGGAAAGGCCATGCTGCACAGCCTGCCTCCAAGCGGGCCGCTCAGTGGCCAGGGTTTCCCACTTGTTGAGGTCCACTCCTAAGGCCTTCAGAACCCTCTTGCAGATGTCCTTGTATCGCAGCTGTGGTCTACCTGTAGGGCGCTTTCCTTGCACGAATTCTCCATAGAGGAGATCCTTTGGGATCCGGCCATCATCCATTTGGTCATGTCGTGAGAATGGATGATGGTCCTTCCAGCAGCCTCTTTCCAATGATGTCTCTTGTCGCAGCTGCTCCTGGAGATGCATAGGACATTGAAAGACACAAGATTTGCCCACTCTCTCATTGGCTTGCGGTGGAAGCATCTTAATCCCAGGACATGGTCTATGTCTGCATGGCATAGCCTCCTTGCTGTAGCTGTCTGGTCCTATTTTGGCCCTGGCCCCACCCCTGCTGTGTGCAGGCAGGTGAGAAAGGACTGGTCTTCTATGACAAGCCTCACAAGACTTGGGTGCAATGAGCTCTCCACTCGCTGTTCTTGAACCTTATGGTTTCAACCCCCTGATGGTGTCACCCGATGCAGTCCACTCCCCCAGCACCCCCTAGTGATGTTCACACCCACTGTTTCTCTCCTCAAATCTCTCCCCACCACCACCACCACCACCACCACCCTTTTAGATATAAAGACCTGGATTCTTCTCAAATGGGCCTCCACTGATAGTCAAGTCTGGCTTCCAGCCATATTGCTGCCACTGCGGTTATCAAGGGAGCCACTCTAGGTGTAGTATATACAGAGTGCCGTCTCCATCCATCTCGGTTTTTCCTGACTCAGCCTTTCAGATCGACTTGTTCGTCCATAATAAGCGATCATTCATGAAGAGCAAACATGTCATGCCCAAAGCAAAGAAATCTGTTGCTTTTTTAATCATAGCACTAAATTAATCATAATCCACTGCACCTAAAGAGAGTTGGAATGCCTCCTGGTATGTACATAATGACTGCATAAATGATTGTATTTGTTCTGTAAACCAATCTTTAATTATCTCGTCATTGCTGGCGGGAGACAATGCTTCTGGTATTGATAGCATCTTGTCTATACAATGGATTTTATTTCGGCATGGTTAGAAAAAAAAATCAATCCCAATTTATTAGACTTGTTTCCCTTCATTTGAGATCTGGGTTTGTAACAGAGAGCTACAGTGCAAGCACCTTAAAAGCATCCGTCAGGTTTAAGACCTGTGCAGCCTGGTTTAAATTCCATCTTCTAAATGGTGGTATCAAGTGATTTTTTTTTTATTCTTCAAAAGTACTTAGTACTCCCTCTCCCCCACCGCCCGCCTTCTGAGCCCTTGCCAGATAAATAGATTAATGTTCCTGATAGCTCAAATCAAGGAGCTGAGCAAACATCCTCTCCTATAATGCTTTCAGGTGGACCCATTCTGATTGGCTCCAGAAACCGACTGCTTCTATCCCCATGGTAACCAACACAGTTGTGCTGGGGAGATGCTTTTGCTGCAAGCAACTCAGAGACAGGCTGTTACAGTTCAGCAAGTCTAATCTGCTGCCAGCATTTTAAATGCAGAAGAATCTGTCAACACTTTCAGTATTTACTTACCAGGATCTTGGGGGGCTTTCACCGATTCTCAGGATGAAAACACCGTTTCATGGGAGGTGGTGCAACTGCCATCCAAAACAGCAGCTTGCTCTTTCCTATTCTCTTTCCCAGGAGCACAAAGTGTCCCTTATCAACCAGCCAGTGTGCTAAGACCATCTTCAGGGGTTCTTCTCCAGGTGTCCCCTCTATGGAGAAAGATCTTTCTGGATTGTGTTCCCTACTTAAGGAATCTCTCCATAGACAGGTGTTTTGCCAAATTCCTGTTCTAAACTTGGCCTAGAGAACTTGCCCACTTTAAACTCTTAATTAGCTCCCTGGCTCAAGCACAGCTAGCTCTAGTGGCATAGAAACCTTTCTGCTGAACCCAGCACCAATGGGAAGATAACTAGTGGGTAGCTTGCCTGTGGGACCAAGGTTCCTTCTCCTAGTCCTCAAAGCAGCAGCCCATCTCTGTGAATCAGCACCCCCTCAGCTCTCCACCACTCAGCAGTCTCTGTTCAGTTAGTTTGCCAGGCAGTCAGTCCGTTCATTAGTCCATGAGCTAGTCCGTGAGTCGGTTTACCAGTTCACTGTCTATCCACCAGTCCATCTGTCTATCTGTCAGTTCATTAGTCTGTTCACCAGTTCGATGGTCCGCCCACGTGCCTGCCCGCCTGCCCTCCCGCCTGCCGGTCAGGTCAGGTCAGGTCAGGTCAGATCAGGTCAGTCCTCTCTCCATCCTTAAGAACATCCTTACAGAGTCCTGCTGTATCAGGCCAAAGGCCCATCTAGTCCAGCTTCCTGTATATCTCAGTGGTCCACCAAATGCCTGAAGGAGCACACAAGACAACAGATACAACTTGTGTCCCAGTGCCCTCCCCTGGCAATCAGAGGCAGTCTGCCTCTAAAACCAAGAGCTTACACATATCTGCTATAACTTTTAACCCATGATGAACATTTCCTCCAGATATTTGTCCAATCCCCTCTTAAAGGCATTCAGGCAAGATGCCATCACTACTTCCTGTGGCAAAGAGTTCCACAAACTAATTACACGCCAGGTAAAGAAATATTTTCTTCTGTCTGTCCTAACTCTCCCAACACTCAACTTTAGTGGATGTCCCCTGGTTCTGGTGTTATGCGAGAGGGAAAAGAGCATCTCTCTATCCACTGTCATCCCCTGCATGATTTTGTATGTCTCAATCATGTCCCCCCTCAGGTGCCTCTTTTCTAGATTGAAGAGGCCCAAATGCTATTACCCACAGTCTCGCCAACCTCCAAGTGCTACTTTTATCCCTGAAGATCTCACTGCCTCTAATGGTTGCAACTGTGAGCATACCCACTGCTAAAAGCCAAGTTTTTAACCCCATGCTTCCCAGGCCACTGTTGACACTACATAATACCCTTTCCTCAAAGGATCTTGTACGTTTCCGTTACGACAGGCTCACTTGGCACCCATGCTGTTATCTTTCGGTGCTGGGCAAAACTATATTTATTCCACCCAGGCAGTGGTATATATAAGGTATGGCAGACAGAGCACGTGTCCTGGGCACCACTTGAAGGAAGATGCCACTGAGCAGTTTCTATTAAAGTCAAGCAAATGACTTGACTTAAGAATATAAGAACAGCCCCACTGGATCAGGCCATAGGCCCATCTAGTCCAGCTTCCTGTATCTCACAGCGGCCAACCAAATGCCCCAGGGAGCACACCAGATAACAAGAGACCTCATCCTGGTGCCCTCCCCTGCATCTGGCATTCTGACATAACCCATTTCTAAAATTAGGAGATTGCGCATACACATCATGGCTTGTACCCCGTAATGGATTTTTCCTCCAGAAACTTGTCCAATCCCCTTTTAAAGGCATCTAGGCTAGACACCATCACCACATCCTGTGGCAAGGAGTTCCACAGACCGACCACACGCTGAGTAAAGAAATATTTTTTTTTTGTCTGTCCTAACCCACCCAACACTCAATTTTAGTGGATGTCCCCTGGTTCTGGTATTATGTGAGAGTGTAAAGAGCATCTCCCTATCCACTCTGTCCATCCCCTGCATAATTTTGTATGTCTCAATCATGTCCCCCCTCAGGCGTCTCTTTTCTAGGCTGAAGAGCTCAAACGCCATAGCCTTTCCTCATAAGGAAGGTGCCCCAGCCCCGAAATCATCTTAGTTGCTCTCTTTTGCACCTTTTCCATTTCCACTATGTCTTTTTTGAGATGCGGCGACCACCTTCAATCTCTACTTTGCTGGATTCTATCCCTTCCTTAACATAAACGGCCACCCCACCTCCAATACGCCCCTGCCTGTCCCTCCTGTAGAGTTTATAGCCTGGGATTGCGGTATCCCACTGATTCTCCACATTCCACCAGGTTTCCGTTATGCCCATAAGAACATAAGAACATAAGAACAGCCCCACTGGATCAGGCCATAGGCCCATCTAGTCCAGCTTCCTGTATCTCACAGCGGCCCACCAAATGCCCCAGGGAGCACACCAGATAACAAGAGACCTCATCCTGGTGCCCTCCCTTACATCTGGCATTCTGACTTAACCCATTCCTAAAATCAGGAGGTTGCGCATACACATCATGGTTTGTACCCCATAATGGATTTTTCCTCCAGAAACTTGTCCAATCCCCTTTTAAAGGCGTCTAGGCTAGACGCCAGCACCATATCCTGTGGCAAGGAGTTCCACAGACCGACCACACGCTGAGTAAAGAAATATTTTCTTTTGTCTGTCCTAACCCGCCCAACACTCAATTTTAGTGGATGTCCCCTGGTTCTGGTATTATGTGAGAGTGTAAAGAGCATCTCCCTATCCACTCTGTCCATTCCCTGCATAATTTTGTATGTCTCAATCATGTCCCCCCTCAAGCGTCTCTTTTCTAGGCTGAAGAGGCCCAAACGCCGTAGCCTTTCCTCATAAGGAAGGTGCCCCAGCCCCGTAATCATCTTAGTCGCTCTCTTTTGCACCTTTTCCATTTCCACTATGTCTTTTTTGAGATGCGGCGACCAGAACTGGACACAATACTCCAGTGTGGCCTTACCATAGATTTGTACAACGGCATTATAATACTAGCCGTTTTGTTCTCAATACCCTTCCTAATGATCCCAAGCATAGAATTGGCCTTCTTCACTGCCGCCGCACATTGGGTCGACACTTTCATCGACCTGTCCACCACCACCCCAAGATCTCTCTCCTGATCTGTCACAGACAGCTCAGAACCCATCAGCCTATATCTAAAGTTTTGATTTTTTGCCCCAATGTGCATGACTTTACACTTACTGACATTGAAGCGCATCTGCCATTTTGCTGCCCATTCTGCCAGTCTGGAGAGATCCTTCTGGAGCTCCTCACAATCACTTCTGGTCTTTACCACTCGGAAAAGTTTGGTGTCGTCTGCAAACTTAGCCACTTCACTGCTCAACCCTGTCTCCAGGTCATTTATGAAGAGGTTGAAAAGCACCGGTCCCAGGACAGATCCTTGGGGCACACAGCTTTTCACCTCTCTCCATTGTGAAAATTGCCCATTGACACCCACTCTCTGCTTCCTGGCCTCCAACCAGTTCTCAATCCACGAGAGTACCTGTCCTCTAATTCCCTGATTGTGGAGTTTTTTCAGTAGCCTTTGGTGACGGACCGTGTCAAACGCCTTCTGAAAGTCCAGATATATAATGTCCACGGGTATATAATGTCCACGGGTTCTCCCGCATCCACATGCCTGTTGACCTATTCAAAGAATTCTATAAGGTTCGTGAGGCAAGACTTACCCTTACAGAAGCCATGCTGACTCTCCCTCAGCAAGGCCTGTTCGTTTGTCACCCACTATGTCGTTTTTGTCACCCATCTATGTCACCCATCTATGTTCATTTGTCGCCCACTATGTCAATGTTTTCCCTTGTCACCAGACATTCCAGTTCTCCCACCTTTGCTCGTAGACTTCGGGCATTCGCATAAAAGCATTTGTACACAGAATGCCCCAGGATGGGCTGCTTATTCGCTCCTTTGTCCCCGCATCCTCTCATTGTGCCAAACCGTTTATCACATCCCATCATGCTACCTTTCCTAATTTCTTCTCCTACTCTGCCTTTGTCTTGTTGTTCTCTAACCTCCCCATCCTCATCCCATAGGGATGAGGAGTCCCGAACCGGATGCCCCATAGGGATGCCCCATAGGGATGAGGAGTTCTGAACCGGATGCCCCTCAGCTCCTGTCGGCCTTCCCTAAGGCCTTAGGCCTAAGGAGTGGACTTAGGAGTGGACCTCATTAAGTGGGAAACCCTGGCCTCTGAGCGGCCCGCTTGGAGGCAGGCTGTGCAGCATGGCCTTTCCCAGTTTGAAGAGACACTTGGCCAACAGACTGAGGCAAAGAGGCAAAGAAGGAAGGCCCATAGCCAGGGAGACAGACCAGGGACAGACTGCACTTGCTCCCGGTGTGGAAGGGATTGTCACTCCCGGATTGGCCTTTTCAGCCACACTAGACGCTGTTCCAGGACCACCTTTCAGAGCGCGATACCAGAGTCTTTTGAGACTGAAGGTTGCCGACAAGCAAATGAAGGCTCTTTTTCAGCCTCAAAAGGAGTAGAAGGGGGGCAGCAGTCCGACTGCAGAGCTGCTGAAATAAGAAGCGGTGATCCAGTGAAGGGCAGCAGGGATTGCAAGGCTGCTGCCTCCTGAGCCTCACTGGGAGAGGAGAACCCAGAAGTGATGTCAACATCACGTGGTGTCATGACCTCATGACATCACCACCCCAGGCGCTGCGGCCAATAGTTACGTCACTGCTCCCAGGCCTTTTCAAGTTTTTTGATTTAGCTACTGACTTGATTTCCTGTTGTTTTAAGTAGGTGTGAGCATGACAGAATATATGGAATTGAAAACTTGGAAAAACATTTCCTGGAATGGAAAACTTGTTGGGGATGGAAAGATGGAGCAGCCATAGCGTGCCACACATTTTGCATGGATACAGAGGAAGTCATCTTCAGACCATCAGATCGCTCAGCACTGTCTGCACTCACTGATGGTAGTTCTCCAGGGTTCTACTTAAGGGTCTTTCTTCAGACTGAGCTGGAGATGGGAGAAATTGCTTTGGACCATTTACATACAAAGCAGTGAAGTAGCTGGAAGGGGTGCAAAGCACTAAGTTTTGCAGGGAGCCTCGCCGTGGCATGCAAGCGGCCCCTCTCCCTCCAGAGCCATTCCAGGGTGGGGTGGGAGCAAAACAGAGGCACTCACTGAAAGATTTCAGCACAAAAAGAATTGCAGTTTCTATGGTTTCTTGGTCTTCAGTTAGGACCCTAAAGATCACAAGTCTTTGTGCTGGTAACTTCCTATTAGATTTGTCTTTTAGATTGAATGAAGGCCTGAGAAACAGGATTCCTCTGTCCGCCCGTCCACACGCGCGCACACACACACACATTGCTGCTGCTGGAAGTAGTGGTGTTTGCATTCACTTCCGTTTTGCTCCCACCACCCAAAATGGCTCCAAAGGGAGGGGAGGGGCCACATGCACACTGCGCTGAGGCTCCGTTCAAAACTTAGTGCTTTCCACCCCTGTTAGCCACGACAATGGCGTGGTGCCATCTTCAACCTTGCTCACCTGGCTCCAAATCACTTATGAACAAGTTAAAAAGCATACCAGTAAATCTCAGTACAAATCCTTAAGGGATCCCACTTCTTACATCCCTCCAGTACAGTGGGAATTATGGGAATTATCCATTTATTCCTATTTTCTGCCTCCTGTTTTTTAACCAGGTTCCAATCCATTAAAGGACCTGTCCTCTTATTCCATGGTTGGCAACCTTCAGTCTTGAAAGACTATGGTATAAGCCTACAGCACCCAGTATTCCCAGGCAGTCTCCCATCCAAGTACTAACCAGGCCTGACCCTGCTTAGCTTCCAAGATCAGACGAGATTGGGCATGTGCAGACTGCTAAATTTTTTCAAGGACCTTTGGTGAGGGACTTTGTCAAAGCTTTCTTCAAAGTCCAGATATGAAAAATCATAAGAACTTAAGAACATATGAACAGCCCAACAGGATCAGGCCATAGGCCCATCTAGTCCAGATTCCTGTATCTCACAGCAGCCCATCAAATGCCCCAGGGAGCACACCAGATAACAAGAGACCTGCATCCTGGTGCCCTCCCTTGCATCTGGCATTCTGACATAGCTCATTTCTAAAACCAGGAGGTTGTACATACACATCATGGCTTGTAACCCGTAAAGGATTTTTCCTCCAGAAATTTGTCCAATCCCCTTTTAAAGGCATCTAGGCCAGATGCCATCACCACATCCTGTGGCAATGAGTTCCACAGACCAACCACATGCTGGATCCCCTCTGTCCACATGTTTGTTGATGCTCTCAACTCTAAAAGGTTAGTGAGGAAGAACAAATTTGCAAAAAAAATACTGATTCTCTGTTCTTGTGGTGAAGAACATTGCTTGCTCTGACGCGGATTAGCTGCATCAACTCTCCACACCTTTTAAGATCTGGGATCCTCTTATGGATACGGGGAGGTGGGAGGTATGCATAATTTATTAGTATGCATAGTATACATAAATAATGTTTATTATGCATACTTGAATTTAATTTACTACGTCAATTTACTATGTTGGTGAATTTTTATTCACCATGGTTATGGGCTATGTCAGATGCAAGGAAGGGCACTAGGATGCAGGTCTCTTGTTATCTGGTGTGCTCCCTGGGGCATTTGGTGGGCTGCTGTGAGATACAGGGAGCTGTACTAGATGGGCCTATGACCTGATCCAGTGGGGCTGTTCTTATGTTCTTATGATTTAAAGTCCAAGCGACCCCCTCCACTTCGCCAACGTCCTCCAGCCTGAGCAAAATGTCCCATTTGTCTCCCTGCACTTGCTTCCGTTTTGCTCAGAAGTAAGCCCCACTGAGTTCAGAAGGACTCATGGCCCGATCCTTACCAAGTGACGCACCAGCAGAATCCGTGTTCCATGGTGCACACTTTTACAAACACACTCTAAAGTGCTTTGTGACAGCATTAGCAGTCAGTGCACTGGCAGGAAGGTAGGAGCCTTCCTGCTCACACCAGCAGCCTCTAGGATACCTGCCAGACCAGGTAAGTCCAGGGGGGAGGGCAAAGAGGGTGTGGAGCAAGGCAGGGGAAGAGTGGTGATAAGGGTAGCAGGTGGGTAGATCAGGCCTGGGAGGGGGAATTGGCGGTGCCATGTCTGATCCACCTGCACAGATCAACATGGACTTGTACCAGCTATAAAGCTGGCACAGGTTCAAATTGACCTGTTACCGCTGCTGGGGCTTACCCCAGGACAAGGGAACAAATATTCCGTTACCCCAAGAAGAACTCAGTAGCTTAAAATCCCCCTGCATAGCTGTGTAGGGTTAGTTAGGCTTTGACTGTTACTCTCTTGTAAGACAATTTCGAACACAGCAAGCCTAGTCTATCCTAGTTGTTTAGATGCCTGCAATGAGAAAAAAAAAGAGTCACTTCCTGTCCATCCAAGTTATTAAAAGTGGCTTGTTAACAAGGAGAGTTTGGGCACTCGTGGTTTAGATACAGGAACACTTTAAGAAATGCTATAGCGATGCCAATGGTAATGGAACCTCTTATAAGCATTCCAGTGGCCAAAGCCCCTGCAAATGGAATTGATCCTGGTCTGATTGTGTCTGCATAGAAAACGGAGTCAAATGAAAATGAAAATTTCCTGGGCATGTTGATGCAGCTGTCACTCCAACATCAACTAGGAGAGAATGAATTGCATCTTTAAAAAAAAAAAATAGAACCAGGAGCATAAACAGAGAAAGCAGGAATTGGGAAGGGTAGCTGATTTGTTGGCTTAGGATGGTAAACCCAGCCATTGATCAAATTCCCCAAGAATACATCCAGACCCAGACCCAGATCCACACACACACACACACACACACACACACACACACACACACACACACACACACACACACAGAGTGAATTCATTCAGTGTTTATCATGCAGGTCTGGTGATGATAAAACATCTGTATGTGCTGGAAGCCCAGTCATCCCCATTTGGCCGAACATACTGTAATTTAATCATGACTCTGAGCAATTTATCTGCAACAAGGACGGCTTCTGTTTCTCCATAATGAGTTGATTATATCTCGTCAGAAGAGCCTTAAACCCATCAGATCTCAAATGAATTATACCAAACATATTATTTCCATAGCAGCTGGAGATGACTAACGAGTGAAACAGAGCTCTCTATTGTCATATTTCATTGAGAATGATAACATACAGCCTGTTAAAAGAGGTGTATATGACATCAATTCACGCAGGTCACCAATTTCATAAATATAATCAGAAGGTGGGGAGTTACTCTTCTCCGTAAGGTTAAACATCACAGAGAATATCTTCCCCGTTCTTATCTGAGTCTCATTTTGCCAAGTCCTCATAAATAGCAGAAGTGGTGAATCTATTTTTTTTGGAGTGCTGTTTCAAACAACAGATGGGAAATCACTTCTTTGAAATGCTTTAGTTAATTACTTAAAAATCCTTGCACATAGAAAACTAGCATGTCAGGGAGAAAGTTTCAGATATGCAATCTGACATGCTAGTTTTCTACGTGCAAGGAACCCTCCCTACACAGGTCTCCTTGGTTCTGTGCCGTCTAAACACACACACACACACAAACTCTTTGCACATAGAAAACTAGATGCCAGGGAGAAAGTTACAGATATGCTATCTGACATCTAGTTTTCAATGTTTAGATGGTACAGATGTTTAGATGGCACAGAACCAAGGAGACCTGTGTAGGGAGGGTTCCGAGACCCAGAAGAGGGGGGATAAGATTTGGCAGCAGGAAACCCCTCTCCTGAGCCTGATCAACCCCAGGCTGCCCTTCCCCACTCACTTGACCCTGCCTTTTCCCCACCTTGTAATACCTCCCCACTGTTCAGTGGGATACTCACTCTTGGTGGCTCCTGGCAGTGATCCCACCAGCGCAGAGGTTGAGTGTTGACTGGCATTGGCCTGTCTGCTGATACTCTGCCTCTGTCGGCCACCATGATGTGCCTTATGACACATAAGTTATTACCAGGGTAGCACATGGGCAGAAGCAATGGGGGTGCAAAGCTGCACCAGACAGTCACTTCCGGGTTCTCCCCAGAGGAGGAAGTGCTGGCAGCTTCCCCTCCTCCCCCTGTGGAGGATCCCATTTGAAGGAGAAGGAATGGGGGCACGAAGCTGCCAGCACCTCCTCCGTAACTAGGGTGGAGCCTGAGGGGCAGTCATGAGCCCCATTGGCGTAGGAGCGTCCAGGGCATGTGCACCTCAGGCTCCACCCTATGCAGAAAGTCCTAGCTTCCAGAGAGAGCCAGGGAAAGATCTCTGCCCAAGATTCAGAAGAAGAGCTGCCAGGCGGACCAATTGTTAGACTAAATATAAAGCAGCTCTATTATGATTTTGCATGGCTGGAGGGCATGATTGGTGTTTCCTGGTTACACTGCTATGTATCCTGAAGGAAATCCTGTTTGAGATGGATCTGCCATTTGTAATTGTACAAAGGTCACCTACATCACTGTAGCTTGATTTTAATTGGATGCACCAGAGCACTGGCCTCTGAGAAAGAGAAAGTATTTGTGGGTCCATGCAGAGCCAAACCAAGAGGGTGGGGAGGGTCTTGGCCACTACATTAGGAAGAGCCCGAGGGAAACTGTCTCTTGCAGAATCCACATGAAGATGCAAACCCTTTATTTTCTGTCTCAAATGAGTCTTGTTTCTTCTCAAACACAGACGGGGAAAAAATCATCTGCTACTGTGGGTTGGCCAAGGAAGAAGTTAGAATTGGGCCATTAGAATTTCCCCAGGCAGATTCAAATGAAGAGAATTTTACACCTGACAGTTTGTCAGCTTTCAAAAATGTCCTTTTAGCTGCAGTCATCTAAGATCCCATTTAAGACTCGTCACCTGTTTCCATCTGTTTGTGACTCCAGAACTCATCTTCCATAATCCTCTTGAAAACAGAATCTAAGACTTTAGCTTGCTGATAGAAGCTGTATATTTCAGGTCACTTATATTTCAGGTCACGTGTGTATACATGATGATTTGAAAATAATTGTGGTGGCAGTATTTTGATGACTGACAGCCTGGGGGAGATATACGTCAAAGCACGGATCATATTTGTGAGGCTGATAATAGAGTCCATTAGACGGGACCGAAATGCACTGAATTTAGGGCTGAGATCCAAAAACACACCGACTAGGGCAGTGGTTCTCAAACTTCCTAGTACCAGGAGCCACTTTTAAAAATGGTACTCTATTGGGACACACCGAGGTTTACAAGACTTTTTAAAAAAGGATATCTAAAAAGAAATATTTATTTATTTATATTTATCTCCCTATATTTGCACAAGCTTGCAAACTGCAGGAGCTCGGCTGTTTGCAGGGGAATTAGCAGCTATCTTGCAAACTGCAGGAGCTCGGCTGTTTGCAGGGGAATTAGCAGCTATCTTGCAAACTGCAGGAGCTCGGCTGTTTGCAGGGGAATTAGCAGCTATCTTGCAAACTGCAGGAGCTCGGCTGTTTGCAGGGGAATTAGCAGCTATCTTGCAAACTGCAGGAGCGGAGTGCTTTGCAGGGGAAGAAGCAGCTCTCTGATTTTTGAATAGCTTCAGGGCTTGAGACAATTAGTTACCTGATCTTTCCATCACCCTTACATGACCCACCAAAAATCAGATTGCAACCCACCAGTGGCTACTGACCCACAGCTCAGAAGCCACCAGACTAGGGAGTAAGACCCATTGAACTCAATGAGATATTTCTGAGCAAGCCTACAAAGGATCTTGCTGCAAGTCAAGACCTTGCCTTGCTTCTGAGTGGTTCAAAGGGAAATCTTGGTTTGACTACTGAGCCATTTTCAACCACTGTCCTGTGGCACACTTAGTGTGCTGTGTATGATCTGCAGGTGTGCTGTGGGAGTTTGGGGTAGGGTCATTTATTAGAGGGGCATTGGGGGATGTGAGCCCCCTGCTGGCAATACGGTGTGCCTTGTCAATTGTCAAAGACTGATGGTGTGCCTTGACAATTTTAGTACCTTGTCAGTGTGCCATGAGACGAAAAAGGTTGAAAATCAGTGGACTACTGTGTAGATTACACTGAAAATGCATCATGCACCAAGAGCTCAGTGCTCAGGCTGATGCAAGATGTAGCCAATATGTGGCTCCTCTCCAAAGTACTGGCCTCACATTACCTCTCTCTCCTTCAGCTTAGGGATCCAAAATAAGAGATGTGTCTTTATCACGCTGTCTTTTCTCCTGCTCCAACGAGTGGAGGGGAGAGGCTGGGGAAACTGAAGGAGCAATGACATCACGTCACATGTTTTGTATTATTAAGTATGGGGGAGAGAGAGAGGAGGGGATGCTGGGAAATGCTGCCTCAGTAATGGCAAGATAGCAGTTGGGCAGCCCAATCCCACTGAAATTCCCCCTTGCTGATGCAGCAGGGCCATGTCATGAATGTGTACAGTTTAGGCCTAGTAGCATTGCAAAGCCTGAACCACAGTAACCCAGTAACACAGAAGGGGCTTGCAAGGGGCTTGCAGTCCTAGCTGCAAGGATTTACAATGTAAGGTGATAATGTAGCACCTAGGCAGCCAGAAAGATGCCCATCAAGGATGGAATGCAGCTGTAGATCTCCAGGGGGGAGGGAAGAGCTGAGAGGGCAAGCTTCCAGCCCACTTCCGGAGGACAGAGTCTTTTGTCTTTTGGTCTTTGTCTCTTGGTGAGATAGGTGGTGGGTGCACATCCTGCCCCGCCAGGACCACATGGCCATAGGTAACTGGCCTGAGGATCTACAAAAGAAGCTGACCCAGGTGAGAGTCAGAGAATAATAGAGTTAGCCAGTTAGCTTTGTTGTTTTATGCTGATATGTTTCCTAGAAGTTTTTATGCCTCTAGCATTTGCTGCCTTTTGTAACTTTTTGTAACCCTATGTACTTAATAAAGTAAAAACCCTTTTACCGTGTTGGTTCATTGTCTGTTGGGGACAGAGGTTCAGAATCCTGCCTAGCCGTTCAGCAAGCTACCAAAAATCCTCATTGTGGACTAGTAACTTGACTACTGAGACTTTAAGTAAAGAAAGTGCTCAGTGCCTACAAGGGACATAGTTAAGCCTAGAGGATCTTGGTGTCCCTGGACTGAGGCACTGGCTCTTACAGGGTGGTGGCAGTACTACTGAACAGGGATCTTTGAGGGCTCTAGGGTTCAGAACCAACAACTCTGAGCACCCAAAACCCTGGGAGTGTGAGACCAAGTATACGACAGGCCAGTGAGGCTTACACTGTATCCCATGGAGGAATTTTGAAGTCTGGAGGTATCCATGAGATAAGGAAACATTTGTCCTCTTGCTCCAAGGAAAACCCCGGCCATGGCAATGAGTTTACTTGGTCCTGCACCAGCTACATCTCTGGCACAAGTCTGAGTGGATCAGTGTTGATGGATTGTCCCAATTCTGCCTGCCCCCCACACCAACTTACTGGTGTGGGGGCATTTCAAAGGCCACTCTCATGCGGCCATGGTCACTTGCTGTGTCTGGCGGTGGCCACGCTTCACATTTTACAATGACAGAAAGGCCACTGCACCTCTGAACTGAGTTCCAAAGGTGCAGCGGTGAGTTTGGATTGGGTGCTCAGCCCCATTGAAATGAATGGATTTTATGTTTTTCACCTAGACTCCTTTTTTTGGTGCTCAGGCACATGTCCCGCAGCCCAATCCTATCCCCCAGCAGCCTGTGTGATGTAGTGGTGCCCACAGTGTGTGCACTGCATGCAATGGTGGAGGTGTTACTAGAAGGCCCAGGAGAAGGAAGTAAAAATCATTTGTATTTACCTTCCTGTAAGCTGCCAGGCCACCAATGCGTCTCCTCGGAGGAACCACAGGGGGTATGTTGGAAAAGGTGAATAGGATCTTGATGTGTGCTGCTGCCACAAAGATCTATCCCCTCCCACCCCAGTTTAGCCCAGTTCCTGCCCCAATCCTCCCTTGAGCTCCCCTTGCCACCACCTTACCTGCTCTGGCAGGGTGTTTCAGAACAACTGGTGTGTGCATGGAAACTCCAGCTGTTTGTGCTGACTACTCCGAAGCACACTACAACTTTGCAATTTTAACACCACAAGAACAGGGATTACAGCGGTAGATAAGCCCTGAATAAGATAGAGCCATAAGTTTCTTTGGATTCAGATGGTTTAGAAAGATAGATTGAAAAAGTGGCCCATTAGGCAAGCCGAATTCCCTCTTATGACCCTAGTTCTGGAGAGGAAAGATGCTTCCCACCCGCACTTTGATTATATTCCTGTTCAACACCCATGCATAATGCACCATCTCCTGCGCTCGCTCCAAAATAAGTGTCTGCCTCTTCTTCTAGCCAGTGTCTGCAAGAATCTCGAAAGAGCGATTGCCAACAGCTGGTGCTTGTAAAGTCTATTCTCCCTCCAGCTCTGGCATAATGAATGAATTTAGATCCCACCCATTCTGGAACCCATATAATTTGCGTACTTGTGTGCCTATAAAAAGCATTAAACTGGAAAAGGCTGAAATAAAAATGAGTGTAATTGCACCTGTTTTTGGACGCCTTGCCATTCTGCTGTTTCATTTCATTTTTAGTGTCATTTAAAATGGTACGGTGTTTAATTGATAAGCCTGGAATTGCCGGTTGCTGCTGGAATGCAGCTTCTCAGCGGGGAACATCCTTTGTGAGATGATTTGCCAATGAAACAGCAACCTTCTTGGGTTCAGCAGAGTTTGGCCACCAATAAAACCAAGGGCAGAATGTGGGATAAGAATATAAAAATGACCTTGTTCGGTCAGACCATGTTCTCACCTAGCCCAGCGTTCTGTTCTGACCCTGGCCGGCCAGCTGCCACTGGAAGCTCCAAGCTGGGCATGAAGGTGATGAGACTTTCACCCATTCTTTGCCACCACCACCCCAGCAGTTGGTATGAGGCTGGAAGTAGATGTTACAGCAGATGGTGCTGTATTACTCAAAACCTTGCACTGATTTTATTTATTTAGTACTATATTTGGTAAGGAGGTAGAGGCAGCTATAAAGGATGGAGCACTTTGGGGTGGATTTCTTTTTATACTGGAATAATATTTATTTATTTATTTGTTTATTTATTTATTTATTTACTTGCTTACTTACTTACAGCCCAAGCCTATGTGTGTCTGCTCAGAAGTAAGTCCCATTAGAGTCAATGGGGCATACTCTCAGGAAAGTGTGGATAGGATTGGGCTGTTACTGACTTACTTGGCTCCCAATTCTATCCAATTTTCCAGTGCCAGTGCAACTGTGCTAATGGGGCATGCACTGCATCTTGTAGTGGGGCAGCAGTCACAGAGGCCTCCTTAAGGTATGGAAACATTTGTTCCCTTAACATGGGGCTGCATCGTAGTTGCACTGGGGCTGGAAAATTGGATAGGATTGGGCCCTTACTTACTAGATTTGTAATCTGCCTTTCTCCCCAAAGATAAAGTTTGATGATCTTTTTCTGATTGAGACATATAAATTATGCAGGGGATGGACAGAGTGGATAGGGAGATGCTCTTTACACTCTCACATAACACCAGAACAAGGGGACATCCACTAAAATTGAGTGTTGGGAGAGTTAGAACAGACAAAAGAAAATATTTCTTTACTCAGCGCGTGATTGGTCTGTGGAACTCCTTGCCACAGGATGTGGTGATGGCGCCTGGCCTGAACGCCTTTAAAAGGGAATTGGACAAGTTTCTAGAGCAGGGGTGCCCAAACCCTGGCCCTGGGGCCACATGCGGCCCTCAAGGCCTCTCAATGCGGCCCTCAGGAAGCCCCCAGTCTCCAATGAGCCTCTGGCCCTCCAGAGATTTGTTGGAGCCCGCACTGGCCCAACGCAACTGCTCGCAGCATGAAGGCGACTGTTTGACCTCTCACATGAGCTGTGGGACGAGGGCTCCCTCCACTTCTTGCTGTTTCATGTCTGTGATGCAGTAGCGGCAGCAAAGGAAAGGCCAACCTTGCTTTGTGCAAGGCCTTTTATAGGCCTTGAGCTATTGCAAGACCTTCATTCAATCATATAAGTTCGTCTTTAATATATTCATTTATGTAAACTTATGTAAATTCATTCAAATTTTAAATGTAAATTAATTCCTTTTTTTCCCCGGCCCCCGACACAGATGATGTGGTCCTCCTGCCAAAAACTTTGGACACCCCTGTTCTAGAGGAAAAATCCATTACGGGTTACAAGCCATGATGTGTATGTGCAACCTCCTGATTTTGGAAATGGACTATGTCAGAATGCCAGATGCAAGGGAGGGCACCAGGATGAGGTCTCTTGTTATCTGGGGTGCTCCCTGGGGCATTTGGTGGGCTGCTGTGAGATACAGTAAGCTGGACTAGATGGGCCTATGGCCTGATCCAGTGGGGCTGTTCTTATGTTCTTACGTTCTTAATACTTAAATAAATAAATAATTTCTTTCTACATCTCTTTTTTTTAAAAGCCTGGTATCTAGGTGGGTCCTGATAGACTGTTGTTTTAAAAGATGGGTCCTGGTGCTAAAAAGTTTGAGAATCTCAGGCCTAATCTATTGAAGCAGTCTGTAAGCGGATGCCACCTTGGGCAGCCTATCCCAAAGGGGTCATGGAAACCTCATTTTGCGAGTCCTTGATGTGCTGAACACCAGGCTTCTCTTTTATCACTGGACAGGAGTCTGCTGTGGCTGAATATTTCCCATCCATTTCTTCATCTTTAAAGCTTTTTCTATCACACTGAATGTGCCTGGCTCATGTCATTTAAGTAAGTATCTCAGGATAAATGGTGCCTGGTTTCTGTGCCGCTTATTGGTTTGAATTACCTTTGTTCTTTGGTCAACAATCAGGCGTGGAGCTTCCTTGACAAGTGTCATTATTCTCTTCTAAAGAAGACTCTTTTAAGTCCCATATTCCCTTGTCTTCTTAATTAGACATAGAAAATCACGCACATCCCTGCTTATTTTAATGGCTTCATATGGTCCTTTGTGATGCTCTTGCAGATTCTGATGTATTACTGTATTGTTTAGCATGTTCGTCGACAGTACTTACGTTTTTGTACTACAGCAGGAGTAGGACGTTGGTTGCTTTTCCCCATCATTTCTTCTGAATTAAAATGATTGGAGGTACATTGACCTCACAAAAAGTTTAACTGTGAGAGTGTGCAAGAGTTAACAAAGACTGGGTTTCCACAAGAGCCACTGATCTGGGTCCTAACTGGATGAACAGTGACTGGAACAGGTGGGCTCCACTGGGGGGTAGTCAAATCTATGATGTATTATGTATATTTGCATTGGGTGTGACTGTCCGCTCACATGAGTAAAAACTGATTGGAAGGCGCATAGCTGCAGAGGATTTCGCAGAAGGCACATATCCACAGATGCCAAGCCCACAGCTGGAGGCCTTCAGAGGACCAGAAGTGGCTTCTGGTTGAGTCAGGGTGGGTGCGGGGAAGCCTTGGGTGGCCTCTCGGCATCTCAGAAAGCCTCCCAGATGCATCTGGAAGGTGCTTTCGGTTTGCCAGAAAATCGGAAATGCCTTCCAATTGTGTCCAGGAGACCTTCTAAGGAGTCCAGAAGCCACATGCAGCCTCCAGAGGGTCAGGTAGAGGGTCAGGTAGAGGGTCAGGCCGACCCCCTGCAGATTCAATTATCCACTGAATTTGTTGTCTGCAGCAGGTCCTGGAATAAATCCCCCAGGGATACCAGGGGCCTACTATAGTAGCAATTGGGGACTTATTGTCACATAAATTCACGTGACCATGACCAGGAGGTGGTTGAACCATCTGATAATAAGGGAAGCTTAAAGACGATATGGAGATCGCACAGAAAATGAGTGCTTTGCATCTGTATTCGCTGTGGGAGTTACAGGCATTCCCTCCCCCCATATCTGCAGGGTTCTCCCCTCCACATGGATACCATGAATCTGCAGATATTAGGGAATCACTTTAAAAAATGCTAGAAATTTAAAAGTCCAGAATAGCTACCTACCATTGCGCAGTGAAACTGCTGAGTTTCGAGGGCTCCTTCTGAGCTCCCTGCAGCCTCTTCCAGTTTGCGTGGAGACCCTTCTCTTCACCCAGGCTCGCCCAGGTCCAGAACACATCACTCTTTAGGAACCGTGGCTATTAGTTTACCCAGTGTTGTAATTATAAAATGAACAAAAAAAGTTGTAATTATAACCCTGTTTTACTACAGAGAGTTCATTGCAAAGTGATTTGACTGTAAAATGAACCCATTATAAAGAGGGAGCCCATGGTATTATCCACTGCCAACTTAAAGGCACTTGGATCATGACAGCTCCCCCCCCCCCCCCACAGCTGTTTTGGCTTGGCTTTGCTTCATAGTCATATACAGGAGAAGATGCTCCACTGAGGTCCTGGAAAAATCTGCCTCTACAACGCATTTTTCCTTTCCCAACTCCAAAAGTACATATTTGAGCAGCAGAAACGGGCAGTTTGTGAATGCCTTTGAGCCCTTTGAAGGTGTTCACTTGGCTTGTGCACAACAGCTCAGTCCTTTTCGGATCAAATATTGCAATGTTCCCTGAGCAGCAGTTTCCTCCACATTCTGGAGAGTTAGCCTTGGTGATCTCCATGTTAAATAAATGCAACCAGCAATATGGCTCTGCGTGTATGTGTGTGTGAAAGGCCACCATGCCCTGCTGTCAGCACATAATCTGGCTCTGCAACAGTTCAAAAACAGTAATAATTATGTAAATGTGTCTGTACTGAATGAACAACTGTCACTGGAGTGAACATTCCATCAGGTTATGAGCGGAGCAGACCTTATTCAGCATTTTTATTTGAAATTGGAAGCAGGACAATTTCAATCACAGTCCATGTTTTTCCTTTTTATTAAGGGAATTAAAATGAGGGCAGGACTGCAATCCACCAGGCCATCAAACATATACATTTAAACTACACCTAAACATATAACCTTTTTTTTTTTTAAGTCACCCAAAGTGCTCAAGGGAGCCCACAATGCCGTTATCATCACAAACACAGGTGGCACCAGCAAGAGCCAAGGGGAGGATTGCCCCTCAGACAAGTAACTCTCTCTCTCTCTCTCTCTCTCTCTCTCTCTCTCTCTCTCTCTCTCTCTCTCTCTCTCCCCCCCCCATACACATACACAAACGCTGCTGAAAGATTACTTGAAGGAAAGCATTTTTCATATATTTAGAGTGCTTTTCTTCTTTCTTCTAGTAAGCAATTAATATTAACAAAACAGTTCCCCCTGTGCTCCCTTCCATTTATGTTTAAATTTAATGTAAAATGTACTCTTATTTCCAGTGCTTTTTTTGTTAAAAAAAAAAAAAAAAGGTGGAGCACGAGGTCAGAGGTTCGAATCCCTCCCTCAGTGAAAGGGGGGGGGAAAGGTGCCGGAACACCGTTCCGGTACGTTCTATTACAAAAAAAGCCCTCATTTCCCTTTCACAAATCCTAGCGTGTGGATCAAAACTCTCCCCACAAAAAGTACTCTGTATAATGCATACGGGCCGCCTGCATTACCCGCAGATTTGGAACCCATGGATGTGATCATCCACTGGTCCCGATTTGGCCTGACATTGACCCTCCTCCATTCTGAGCACAGCTCCAGTAGCCTCTGATGGGTTAGAGGGACCCTAAGACCCACAGATTTCAACCATCTGCGGGTTTTGGTATCCGCGGGCGTTCCTGGAATGGAACCCCTGCCGATAACACAGGCCCACCTATATGGTTGATTCCACACAAGAGCTCTTCAGCACAGTTATTACTGCTGCCCAGAAAGGCTCCAACAGTGAGCAGGAGGGGCTAGTTACACACACACATTGCAGCACCTCAGTACTTACCATGCTATCCACCACCCCCCGGAACTATGCTCCTGGGGTGCACATATAGGAGGAAAGTCTCACCTTGCACATCCACCTAATCGGAGACAAAATGAAACAGACACATGATGCAGAGAACAGAAAATAAAATACGATAAAAAAATTTACAATGGACAAAATACTCTCATGAATTGCCTCCTCTTGAACATTTTCTACTGAGTACTTGGCCCAAATCTACATTTACTTTTACATCATTGCAGAACTGAACCAAGGCTGTTCAAATCCCTATTTATTTTAATAATAATGAAAAGATCTTTACTGCCCTTTGGATTTTTCCCTGCGCTTGTAATTGCAAAGATTTTTATTGGATGAATGATTTGTTACCCACAATAATATGCAGCCCTCTTTGCCAGTATTATCTGGAGAGCAAGGCACAGCCTTAATGATGTTTACACTTATAAAATAAAAGCACAGTAAAAATGCAAGCTGTAGCATGGGGTGATATTTCCTTCCTTACAAATCACTTCCAATGAAACTTCTCTTATCTTGGCCTGAACAGAGAGATTCAGAAAGAGTGCTTTGTCCAAAGTATTTTATGGAACTCTCTGCCACAAGATGCAGTGAATGATGTGGATGGCTTTAAATAGGAATAAACAAATTCATGGACAAAAGGTCTATCAGCATATTTGCACATCTTGGCAACATGGAGCCCCCATGTGAAGAGGCAGTATACCTCTAAACACTAGCTGCTGGCTAACATATAAGGAGGAGAGGCTGTTGGAGATCTGTGACTAGCCACTGTTGGAAACAGGATGCTGGATTAGATGAAGGCTTGGTCTTCCTTCAGCATAGTATATCTTGGATCTGTTTCAATATCTATGTGGCTCAATGACCTTGCACGATGTTTTGCCAGATTCCCAGTCCACACTCTGCCTGGAAAATTAATGCCCACTTTTAGCTTATTAGCTTCCCTTTTCTACCCAAAAATAACCCTAGTTCTGCCTTGCAGTCCTGCTGGACCCCACCACCAGGATAGCTTGCCTGTTCAAACTGCAGGGGTACTCTTTCCTGCCAGCAGCCTCCCGCCACTACAGCAGCCCCTTGGTCCTCAGCAGGTCTTGGGCACAGCACCCACACACCAAACTCCAGTGTCTCCAGCAGTCTCTGCTCCAGCAGTCTCCAAAGTCCACTAGTCTGCTTCAAAGACCATCAGTCCATCAGCAGTTTCATAGTTTCAGTTGTCCTCAGACATCTATCAATCCAGTCTGTCCTCAACTTCCTTCTACTACCCACACCAAACTCTCACTTCATCAGGTGCTTTTATGCCTGAGAGCCCTATTGCCTTCAAGTGGCTGCAGCTGTGCTGCACACTCTCTGCTGAATGCTCAGGCCTTCAAAAGGGTCACTACTGACACCACATCCTACCTCCTTGCCAGTTCATCCGTGATTCCAATACACACAACACAGTGAGGAACCTCAATGGCCAACAATTCCTCCTGCTTACATTCTGGGTCGCAAAGAGCAGGGATGGGAACTCGAGTCAGGTGACTCGAGTCTGAGTCACAAAATTCAGCATTATTCACTGACTCATGTACACTCAAGTCATGCGCTTGGAAGACTCAGCAAAACACTCAAGTCAAGGAGCCCTGACTTGGTCCTCGGTCCTCATGCATGCAGACTCGAGTCTGTCTGTGTCTGGGTGTGCTTGCTTACTGTTTTCATGGCATTAAAGAACTTGTGGGGCCATCATTCAGACTAGGTAAGCAGCAGGGAGGTTCCAGTCAGGAGGCAGTGTTACCAAAAAGGGCTGTTTTGTTTAGGGGAATTAGTATATTAGCCTTTTGGAAACTTCTAGGATCGCAGGCTAGATAACAAGATAGCGTAAAGCAAAGAGATCCCTTGTCTAGCTTAAAGAGGAGACTGGGAGAAAGGTAGCTTTCAATCAAAGATTATATTTTTATTACAAAACACACAAAGGTAAACATAATACACATTTCTTGGTGCTAGTACTTGAAAAATGTACCTAGTTTTTATGGTGGTTGCATGTGCTATGTGTTTGGTGCATCCGAAAAGGAGTTCAGAAACAGAAGGGAAGGATTTTAGGGGTTCCTTAATCTGCTAAATCCAGTTTGCTGACTAAAGATGGGGAAGAAGGGAGGAATAGATAGGGAAGAAGGGAAAGAGTTTTAGACGCAAGATATATTTACCTGTCCAGGGGAGCAGTAGGGAAGGGGAGAGTCCCTTGTAGGACTACTCCCTTGGGAGGGCAGTCAGAGAGAGAGAGAGAGAGAGAGAGAGAGAGAGAGAGAGCATGTGCTCGGAGCCTTCTCTTAAGGGGTTGTGTCTGACCTAGAATGACCCGGATGTGTCATAGTGCTGGTCTAGATGCGCATGCTCAGTATACACACAGGTACACGTGGAGTATGCAAAACAAAGGGTAGAAGGGTCCAGAAATCAGCTATCAGCAAAGCCTGACTCTGGGGGAGGGGGGAGTAGCTTGCTTCCTGTTGCTACTGGATTTTGGAGTCAGGATATGCTTGATTTAGTTAACAATAGGTGATAGACTTTGCTGCCAAAGTCCTCCTCCCTTAAGGTGTTTGCATATTCAGTGATTGACTTAAACAATAAAGACATTTCCAGTGTCTCTAGAGAAAATGAGTCTTTCCAGACTGAAGGTGGCCAACAACATGAGAAATGAGTGAGCTTATGATTTGACTCTGTTTGTGGCCTGTAAGAGAAGTTTTAGGCCTGCATTTTAGTCCAAAATACATAACCAGCTATAAAACCACAACTTGGAAGGGAAAAGGGGATTTTCACGTAACAGCAGGGCAGGGTTAAAGTTTGCAGGAGGAGGGGAGGCAGGAGTGGGCTCACTTGCCCGTCTCTGATAGGAATTAACCAATGATCACAGGACCAAGGGTGGGCTGTCCGATTTGTTTCTTTGGATGAGGAGGGCAAGAGGAGGAGCCCAAGGGGCTTCTTGCCTTGAAATTGGCTGGAGAAGCCCAGGGAAAAAGGAGGCAGGGAAGCAGTGTGGGGGAAGGTTCGTAGAGATCATACTTTCAGATCGCATGGCTCCTGTGAGCTCCATTGTTACTTAGGGAGAGGAAGCCCCATTGAATGACTGGCTGCAGTGGGACTACTTCTGAGTAGAGCTGCAAAGAATTGGGTAAGCCTTGTAGCAGCTGCACGTGACCCTCCTTCCTCTTGCCGCTTCTGTCCCCGTTATCTCACAGTCTGTCCCACCCCCTCCCGCTTTGTTTACAGATGGGCGGGGAAAGCAGGGGATTCTTTAAAAACAACTCCAACAAAGGCATGCCCCAGCAGAAGCCCCTTTTTCACTCTTGACACATGTGTCAAAAAGACTCGTGACCCAAGTCTTTTTGAGCCACAAAAATACTCCAGACAACTTGGCAAGCGCCCCAGTTATGACTCGTTTTTGAGTTGTGGGAGGCGGAGACTCATGACTCAACTCAAGTCAAGCCACACTGGATTTGTCCATCTCTGGCAAACAGCATGGGGAACACTAGTTTCACTAGTCTGGGCCTTCACTAGTTTTCACCCTAGAACACTAGGTCTTCAAGGCAGCTCATGTTCGGTTTAAAAACAGTTTGGCTTTTAAAAAGGCTCAGTGTCACCTGAAATCTATTGCACAATGCACAGGTCTAAGGTGGTAGAAGGTGGCCATGCTGCTTGCTGCATTTCTCCTTCTCCTCTGCTGCTTTAGCCCTCCTCTTCTTCGCCCTTCCTCTTCCTTTTCCAATTCAGGAAGTGGGACAAGAAATGGAAGCGTGTGGGCACTCAGCGTCCTCTCCCTCTGGAAATGTCCAGGTTTCCAAAGTCCATCTAGTGATCCTTCAAGCAGACGAAAAGGCCTTGCTGAGGGAGAGTCAGCATGGCTTCTGTAAGGGTAAGTCTTGCCTCACGAACCTTATAGAATTCTTTGAAAAGGTCAACAGGCATGTGGATGCGGGAGAACCCGTGGACATTAAATATCTGGACTTTCAGAAGGCGTTTGACACGGTCCCTCACCAAAGACTACTGAAAAAACTCCACAGTCAGGGAATTAGAGGACAGGTCCTCTCGTGGATTGAGAACTGGTTGGAGGCCAGGAAGCAGAGAGTGGGTGTCAACGGGCAATTTTCACAATGGAGAGAGGTGAAAAGTGGTGTGCCCCAAGGATCTGTCCTGGGACCGGTGCTTTTCAACCTCTTCATTAATGACCTGGAGACAGGGTTGAGCAGTGAAGTGGCTAAGTTTGCAGACGACACCAAACTTTTCCGAGTGGTGAAGACCAGAAGTGATTGTGAGGAGCTCCAGAAGGATCTCTCCAGACTGGCAGAATGGGCAGCAAAATGGCAGATGCACTTCAATGTCAGTAAGTGTAAAGTCATGCACATTGGGGCAAAAAATCAAAACTTTAGATATAGGCTGATGGGTTCTGAGCTGTCTGTGACAGATCAGGAGAGAGATCTTGGGGTGGTGGTGGACAGGTCAATGAAAGTGTCGACCCAATGTGCGGCGGCAGTGAAGAAGGCCAATTCTATGCTTGGGATCATTAGGAAGGGTATTGAGAACAAAACGGCTAGTATTATAATGCCGTTGTACAAATCTATGGTAAGGCCACACCTGGAGTATTGTGTCCAGTTCTGGTCGCTGCATCTCAAAAAAGACATAGTGGAAATGGAAAAGGTGCAAAAGAGAGCAACTAAGATGATTACAGGGCTGGGGCACCTTCCTTATGAGGAAAGGCTACGGCGTTTGGGCCTCTTCAGCCTAGAAAAGAGATGCCTGAGGGGGGGCATGATTGAGACATACAAAATTATGCAGGGGATGGACAGAGTGGATAGGGAGATGCTCTTTACACTCTCACATAATACCAGAACCAGGGGACATCCACTAAAATTGAGTGTTGGGCGGGTTAGGACAGACAAAAGAAAATATTTCTTTACTCAGCATGTGGTCGGTCTGTGGAACTCCTTGCCACAGGATGTGGTGATGGCGTCTAGCCTAGACGCCTTTAAAAGGGGATTGGACAAGTTTCAATTTAAATCAAAATTGAAAGTTAGCTGCACCTAAGGTAGCACTTAATCGAAGGAAGGGAGGAGGATAAAGTGAAAAGCAGGTTTTCTACTTGTTTAAATTAAACCTATACTTAACCCAGGTTAAACCTAATCTAAGTTAGAACATAACCTAAACAGGTCAGTAAATTGGGACACAGGATCTAGAGAGCAATAAATAATTAAACAAACCCAAATAAAAACTAGCTTGAGGTTACAAAAACAGTCCAGCCTAAGAGAACAAAACTAGGAGGGAAAGGACCTAGGAAGGGCCAATTCCCAACCCATTAAGAGCCCCATTAGGCTAATCCAAGCAGTCCATTCAGGAGCCTGCAGAGTAGGTCACACCCATCAGCAGCCATTTGCCTTCCTGAGCTTTTGTAAACTCACCTGGGAAAGCCAGCCCCCTTTCAATCAGGAAGGAAGGAGGGGGGAGGAGCCAGCCAGGAGTATAAAGCTAGGCAGGCCATCGCGTGAGGCTCTCTGCAGACGCGTGTGGCCTCTGGGAACCCAGTGCCTCTGGGAACTAAGTGCCAGGTAAGGCACAAGAGTTTAGCATCTGGGCGAGTTCAGCAGCAGGGCGAGGAGGCCAGGGCCCCAGACACTGCCCTTCCTCTTCCCTAGAGAAAAGGGCTGCTATCCAGTGTACGGTTTTTAAAAGGACCCCTAAATAAAACAACAACAACAACAACAAAGCTATGCAGTCAGACAGCCAGCAGCACGGTGGGGGCTATCCAGTGTTCTGCACTGAGTGCCACATGTATGATTATATGCCTCTGGGGCATAAGTCATGGGTGTGTCCTCGGTGCAAGGAGCTCCAGGCTCTCAGGGAACGCGTCCGCTCCCTTGAAGCCTTGGTGGCCGACCTGGAGAAGCGCAGGCAGCCAGAGGAGGACCGTGGGGAGACTTCTGGGGACGATCAGGCTTCGTCCCAACCTCAGGCGTGCAGCTCCTCGGCTGCCCGGGTGGGAAGTCTCGGGACTGGAGGACGTCATCCTGGAGAGGAGGGAAACAATCCCCTAGGGGGCATCCCTTCTCCAGGGGATGGGCCCGTATCCGAGCGCACTCGGGATACTCCTCGGCGGGAGGGGGGTCGGGGGCTTCTTGTAGTGGGGGATTCGATTATTAGAAACATAGAGAGGGGGGTTTGCGACGTATGTGAGGACCGCATGGTGACTTGCCTGCCTGGTGCGAAGGTTGCGGACATCACTTCTCGTCTAGACAGGCTGGTAGACAGTGCTGGGGGAGAGGTAGCGGCTGTGGTGCATGTCGGCACCAACGACGTGGGCAAGTGTAGCTGGGAGGTCCTGGAGGCCAAATTTAGGCTTTTAGGCAGGAAGCTGAAAGCCAGGACCTCAAAGGTAGCGTTCTCTGAAGTGCTACCTGTTCCACGCGCAGGGCCAGCTAGGCAGGCGGAGATCAGGGGTCTCAATGCGTGGATGAGACGGTGGTGTAGGGAGGAGGGGTTTAGATTCGTTAGGCACTGGGGAACGTTTTGGGACAAGCGGGGCTTGTACAAGAGGGACGGGCTCCATTTGAACCAGAATGGAACCAGACTGCTGGCGCATAACATTAAAAAGGTGGCAGAGCAGCTTTTAAACTGATCCCTGGGGGAAGGCCGACAGGAGCCGAGGGGCATCCGGTTCGGGACTCCTCATCCCTATGGGATGAGGATGGGGAGGTTAGAGAACAACAAGACAAAGGCAAGGTAGGAGAAGAAATTGGGAAAGGTAGGGAGATGGGATGTGATAGACGGTTTGGCACAATGAGAGGATGCGGGAACAAAGGAGCGAATAAGCAGCCCATCCTGGGGCATTCCGTGTATAAATGCTTTTATGCGAATGCCCGAAGTCTACGAGCAAAGGTGGGAGAACTGGAATGTCTGGTAACAAGGGAAAACATTGACATAGTGGGCATAACGGAAACCTGGTGGAATGCGGAGAATCAGTGGGATACCGCAATCCCGGGCTATAAACTCTACAGGAGGGACAGGCAGGGGCGTGTTGGAGGTGGGGTGGCCCTTTATGTTAAGGAAGGGATAGAATCCAGCAAAGTAGAGATTGAAGGTGGGTCCGACTCCACCGTAGAATCTCTGTGGGTTAAATTACCAGGCTTGAGCAGCGATGTAATACTGGGGGTGTGCTATCGTCCTCCAGACCAGAAATCTGATGGGGACCTTGAAATGAGGAAACAGATCAGGGAGGTGACAAGGAAGGACAGGGTTGTAATCATGGGGGACTTCAATTATCCTCATATTGACTGGGTCAATTTGTGTTCTGGTCACGATAAGGAAACCGGATTTCTTGACGTGCTAAATGACTGTGGCTTAGATCAGCTAGTCACGGAGCCCACCAGAGGACAGGTGACTCTGGATTTAATTTTGTGCGGTACGCAGGACCTGGTTAGAGATGTAAACGTTACTGAGCCATTGGGGAACAGTGATCATGCTGCGATCCGTTTTGACGTGCACGTTGGGGGAAGAATACCAGGCAAATCTCTAACAAAAACCCTTGACTTCCGACAGGCGGACTTCCCTCAAATGAGGAGGCTGGTTAGGAGGAGGTTGAAAGGGAGGGTAAAAAGAGTCCAATCTCTCCAAAGTGCATGGAGGCTGCTTAAAACAACAGTAATAGAGGCCCAGCAGAGGTGTATACCGCAAAGAAAGAAGGGTTCCACTAAATCCAGGAGAGTGCCCGCATGGCTAACCAGCCAAGTTAGAGAGGCTGTGAAGGGCAAGGAAGCTTCCTTCCGTAAATGGAAGTCTTGCCCTAATGAAGAGAATAAAAAGGAACATAAACTGTGGCAAAAGAAATGTAAGAAGGTGATAGGGGAGGCCAAGCGAGACTATGAGGAACGCATGGCCAGCAACATTAAGGGGAATAATAAAAGCTTCTTCAAATATGTTAGAAGCAGGAAACCCGCCAGAGAAGCGGTTGGCCCTCTGGATGGTGAGGGAGGGAAAGGGGAGATAAAAGGAGACTTAGAGATGGCAGAGAAATTAAATGAGTTCTTTGCATCTGTCTTCACGGCAGAAGACCTTGGGCAGATACCGCTGCCCGAACGGTCCCTCCTAACCGAGGAGTTAAGTCAGATAGAGGTTAAAAGAGAAGATGTTTCAGACCTCATTGATAAATTAAAGATCAATAAGTCACCGGGCCCTGATGGCATACACCCAAGGGTTATTAAGGAATTGAAGAATGAAGTTGCAGATCTCTTGACTAAGGTATGCAACTTGTCCCTCAAAACGGCCACGGTACCAGAAGATTGGAGGATAGCAAATGTCACGCCTATTTTTAAAAAGGGAAAGAGGGGGGACCCGGGAAACTATAGGCCGGTCAGCCTAACATCTATACCGGGTAAGATGGTGGAATGCCTCATCAAAGATAGGATCTCAAAACACATAGACGAACAGGCCTTGCTGAGGGAGAGTCAGCATGGCTTCTGTAAGGGTAAGTCTTGCCTCACAAACCTTATAGAATTCTTTGAAAAGGTCAACAGGCACGTGGATGCGGGAGAACCCGTGGACATTATATATCTGGACTTTCAGAAGGCGTTTGACACGGTCCCTCACCAAAGGCTACTGAAAAAACTCCACAGTCAGGGAATTAGAGGACAGGTCCTCTCGTGGATTGAGAACTGGTTGGAGGCCAGGAAGCAGAGAGTGGGTGTCAATGGGCAATTTTCACAATGGAGAGAGGTGAAAAGCGGTGTGCCCCAAGGATCTGTCCTGGGACCGGTGCTTTTCAACCTCTTCATAAATGACCTGGAGACAGGGTTGAGCAGTGAAGTGGCTAAGTTTGCAGATGACACCAAACTTTTCCGAGTGGTAAAGACCAGAAGTGATTGTGAGGAGCTCCAGAAGGATCTCTCCAGACTGGCAGAATGGGCAGCAAAATGGCAGATGCGCTTCAATGTCAGTAAGTGTAAAGTCATGCACATTGGGGCAAAAAATCAAAACTTTAGATATAGGCTGATGGGTTCTGAGCTGTCTGTGACAGATCAGGAGAGAGATCTTGGGGTGGTGGTGGACAGGTCGATGAAAGTGTCGACCCAATGTGCGGCGGCAGTGAAGAAGGCCAATTCTATGCTTGGGATCATTAGGAAGGGTATTGAGAACAAAATGGTTAGTATTATAATGCCGTTGTACAAATCTATGGTAAGGCCACACCTGGAGTATTGTGTCCAGTTCTGGTCGCCGCATCTCAAAAAAGACATAGTGGAAATGGAAAAGGTGCAAAAGAGAGCGACTAAGATGATTACGGGGCTGGGGCACCTTCCTTATGAGGAAAGGCTACGGCGTTTGGGCCTCTTCAGCCTAGAAAAGAGACGCTTGAGGGGGGACATGATTGAGACATACAAAATTATGCAGGGGATGGACAGAGTGGATAGGGAGATGCTCTTTACACTCTCACATAATACCAGAACCAGGGGACATCCACTAAAATTGAGTGTTGGGCGGGTTAGGACAGACAAAAGAAAATATTTCTTTACTCAGCGCGTGGTCGGTCTGTGGAACTCCTTGCCACAGGATGTGGTGCTGGCGTCTAGCCTAGATGCCTTTAAAAGGGGATTGGACGAGTTTCTGGAGGAAAAATCCATTATGGGGTACAAGCCATGATGTGTATGCGCAACCTCCTGATTTTAGGAATGGGTTAAGTCAGAATGCCAGATGTAGGGGAGAGCACCAGGATGAGGTCTCTTGTTATCTGGTGTGCTCCCTGGGGCATTTGGTGGGCCGCTGTGAGATACAGGAAGCTGGACTAGATGGGCCTATGGCCTGATCCAGTGGGGCTGTTCTTATGTTCTTATGTTCTTATGTTCTTATGTTCTTATGTTCTGGAGGAAAAATCCATTATGGGGTACAAGCCATGATGTGTATGCGCAACCTCCTGATTTTAGAAATGGGTTATGTCAGAATGCCAGATGCAAGGGAGGGCATCAGGATGAGGTCTCTTGTTATCTGGTGTGCTCCCTGGGGCATTTCGTGGGCCACTGTGAGATACAGGAAGCTGGACTAGATGGGCCTATGGCCTGATCCAGTGGGGCTGTTCTTATGTTCTTAAGCATGTTCTCAAGCACGTTTGGTTCATTCTCCCCGCCCCAAGTTCAGAAATAAACTCAAAGGGTCTCTTGTTATGCTTTGGGTGGGGCGGGTGGCCAGTTTGACTTCCAGCCTCGTACATTGGCCATCGGAATCCCAGACAGGTGCCCTTTGCTTAGTGCTGAGCGTCTTTACAAAGAATGCATTTGCAAAAACAATGCAGGAGGAAAAAAAAATGTCACTGTGGATATGTGGCCTTTATAGACCCGGAGGCTTACATATCGGTATAATGAGATTCCCAGAACATTTATATGACTTGTCATCCCTCTTGCCAGCCGGTTTTGTGTTTCCAAAGGGACATCCTCATTTCCCTCTCTGCCTTGGCAGGTCTCAGTGTCACCTGAAATCTTCACAAAGCAGTGCACTGGCTTCCTCCAATGCTAATTTTAAGTCTGCATTCCTAAGCATGCTTACTAGACAGTAAATCCCCACTGAACTCAATAAACATACTCAGGATAATGCTGCATGCTTAAAATGAACTGCAAACAAGGCTGGATACTCTTCTGTCTTCCAAAAACTTTTTAAATATCCAGCCAGGGAAACAGTTCTGTGTAATCTGAAAGTTTACATACTGGAACGGGACTATTGGTTGAAAGTGATTTTTACTTACCTTTGAAAATTGTTCCAGTTGAACAGCATCTGTTTTTGATCCACCTCAGAACCAAACTAGATTTGATGCGGGAGATCGAGGAATGGATTTCCTGATATCTTTTCCTGGGTTAAAAAAGGAACCCTCAGAGGGGAAAGAGGCTTTTGGATTGAAGCCATAGTGGGGTGGGGGGTAATCTCTCTCCCATACTATTTACTCAATCCTACAGCCCAATCATATCCCCCCCCCCGGGCTAATGCAGCAGGGTCTGTGCTGTATCCTGTGCATGGATTGCCCATGCTAAAGGTTTCCTTGGGGTAAAAGAACATTTGTCCCCTTGGTCTGGGGTAAGCCCCAGCTTGCTCAATGGCACTGTGTTCTGTAGCTGGTGCAAGCTGGGCCCTGCAGGTAGGGTCCAGGGAGGGGATAGGATCAGGTGTGAACAGCTGCTGCAAATCCTCCCCCCTCCTGGGACCCAATCTACCCCTCCCCACCCCATCCTATTACACCCTTCTCTGTTACCCCCCACCCACCCACAAATTGCTTAGCACGGGACTTTCCAGGTTCAGTGTTCACTGGGTCTTCTGCCAACATGAAGAGGCCAACGCGTGCCTCTGAGCTGGCCTTGGCAACTCCTAAGACATTGTGAAGTGCTTTATGGCACTTTCAAAACAGCTTGTTTCACTGCAGCACAGGGCGCTTCCACTGTTCAAGACTGCACAACAAATCTCCCTACTCTCAAAGCTGTTAATAGCTGGGGGTAGGGAAACAGATACAATTTGAGAATCCCCCCCCCCCCACACACACACAGGTAGTAGTAAGTTTGGGAGGATTTCGACCAGGTCTGTGTTGTAGGGAAAGAGATAACCAGTGCCTATTTTACTCTATGGACCTGGAATGGTTCCAAAGGAGAGGGGGAGGGGCAGCTTGCACAGTGCGGTGAGGCTCCCTGCAAAACTTAGTGCTTTGCACCCCCTCTAGCCATGCCTCTGTGGACTTGTCACATGTTCTGACATCCTAAGGGAAACATCTGCATTTGTCAGGGCTAAGCGAGGAACAGGGAACCAGGAGCCACAGCTCTCTTATCCAGGCAAGGTCTTAGTCCATACAGAAAGCCTTGTAAGCCTTCCTGATCCGGAGAGCCCAATAGCTAGCCTGTGTGGGAGAAGTTAGCCCAGACCTTTGGAAGCCTTATTGCCTAGAACGATGCTCCACCCAGCAGCTCTGGCAGTTAATTCACCATGTGGGCCTGCCACACAGAGATTCAAAGGCTCCTGGTGTGAGTCTGCATGTGTGAACCAGCCCCTGGAGGGAAAATCACACAGTCTCAGCCTCAAATAACATTGATGGTGCTGGTATTACCTCTGTAGATTGCAACATGAGAACCCAGTGTTTAGAAGTTTTCTCATATAAAAAAATCAAACTCTGTGTGCTTTCTGCAAGTGGCACATCGGAGAGGAGGATGGGCTGGACATTCTTCCCAGAAAATTTCTAGCTTTGCATGTTCCAGGAGGGAGTTTTCGTATCAGTAATCCAGTGTAGAGAACTCAAGTGATGTCTGAAACTGGAGTAGACACTGAACAGGTGAACTTCAACTGAAAGCACTTTTTTTTTTCTGGGGATGTGATGGAGAGAAGAATCCTGCCTGTGGTGTTAACTCTTATGGTCTGTTCACACATACAAGTCATCAGTTGATCTTGCAGTCAGTAAATGATGAGTATATAAAGCATGAATCACTCTTTTCATAGTCCTGAAATTCTCTGGAACACATCATTTGAAAAATGAGTTGAACCAAATTAAGGAGACAGGACTCTTATGTTATCATCCTCCTACCTGCCCCAGAGTCACACCTTTCGCTATCTATTGTCACTGATTATGCACCATCTGAAATTTACTGCAATAAGATTCTTTATTGAAATTTACTAACTATGAGGTCCGTGAGATATATCTACACGTTCTGCCGTGTTAATTAATTTGAGATTTATTAATTTATCAAGACTCCTGAAACAGGCCCTCTTTAATTGCCCTCTTTATTAATGCTTCTAAGAAAGTGTTAGCATTTTACTGGCATTTAAATGAGAGTTCCAACAAGATGTGGTATCAATTAATGATCTTGTTAAAAGTCAGATGGTATTTTTACAGTGCTAGCCCAGCTCCCTCACACCTCCCCTGAACAATCTTGGAAATGCATTTTGTGCACCAGAAGGAGATAGAAAGCGTGTGGTTTTTGTTTGCAATTGGATACATGGCTGTGATGTTCTATTGGCACTTTCAATGGAAACAAATTCTACCCCCTCTTAAGGACAAATTATATATGATGCTCAGTCACATGTAATTTTTCCACTAACAAAATTTTTCTGCTAAAACTCTCCCACATATATGTGCATGCACACAGAAAGAGAGCTGATTTTTAACCCCACCAGGGAAAGCAGTGGGGTGTGGGTGTTTTTAAGTGGGAAAAAAAAAATGGAGTCAAAGGATTGAGAAGCAGTTCCCTTGTTGCCCACACATACACATTGATCTTCAGATAAGAGGCTCCACAGATGCATTTTGTAAAAGAAGTAAATACCAGAGGAAAACAACATGAGATTGAGCTATTACGACTGTCTGGAGGGCAAGGTGAGTTCTAGTGCGGTGTTTCTCAACCAGTGGTAGGGATACCACCAGTGGTACTTGAGATGGTGTCTGGTGGTACTACAAGGACCTCTGCACCCCTGCCACCCAGCAGTGAGACCAAGAACACAGCACCACAAACAGCAATAGGAGGCTCAGCTCAGCGGACAGAGCTCCAAAGCATGCTTTTCTATGCTCAAAGAAGCCCTCCCATCCACTCTGAACCTCTTACTGGTGCTGATCATGTCATAGCTGTTCTCCCAACCCAGAACTGTTTATGATGTCATTGCCAGTTACTTCCGGTCGTTCTTCGAATAGGTGGACCACGTGAAATGGTACTGCAGAGGCCAAATGTTGAGAAACACTGTTATAGTGGATGGCCATATTGGGCATTTGTCCAGGCTCCAGGACAGGAAAGTACCTGAAGTCTCAGTAACACCCATCATTCTTCTTGCACCAAGACAATGAGAGGTAATGTGGGAGCAGTGGGGTAGCTAAGGGGGTGCAGGGGGTAGCAGATGCATCAAGCTTTAGGGGGGCAACAAGCTGAGCTTGACACTAGTGACCAAAATTGTGAGAATCCTGGTATGTTTGAATAATACCATCATGTTATATATCATTGGAAAGGTAATTTAATGCAGAATGCAATGAAACAAACTGCATTGGGATATCTGTATTCTGCCAAAATTTATGGCCAATTAACCAGAAAATGAAAATACAACTGCCTTGTGGAACAAAAAGTGGATTTATTTAACTGACCTATGAGATTGATTGTTCTGAGTGCCAATGAGATGTTATTATGATACAGCATGAAACCAGTAACTTTTTATTTATTTACTTAATTAAATTTGATTTTGTCATGCAGGGGGGGGGGGTGTTACAAAATCTCCTTTGATCCCAGGTAGCAGATAGATGCCTTAACTATGCCACTGGGGGAGGCAGCAGAGCAAGTGGGTGGTGAGCTGCTGGGAAGAGGAGGTGCATTCCTCCCAATTTTCACTTTTTAAAAAGCCTGGGCATGATGTCACTTCTGGTTGTGACATCACTTCCAGGGCAACATTTTTAGCTTGGCACCGGGCTACACGATCATCAGCTATGCCACTGTGTGGGAGAAGGTTCAGTTTGTGGACCTGCATCTTGCTGTGTCAGAGGGAAGACGGGCTATCGCTCAGCAGTCGAGCAAGTGCCTTGCATGCCAAAGATCCCAGGTTCCAGCCCCAATATCTACAGTTGAGAGCATTTCAGGTAGCGGTTGATGAGAAAGATCACCTCTAGAAATCCTTGAGGATTCCAGCAACCATTGAACTTAAATGGGTAATTTGGCCATGCATAATTTTTTGTTTTAAGTGAAACAGGCCCTGCCAAGTGGTCTGCTCCAAATCAGGACTGCTGTGCACAGGAAGGGGGGGGGGGTATTTAACTCTTTCTTCTCATGGTGTGGTCCCAATAAGAATGGCAAATTCCATTGCCCTTGCCCTGGCAGCCAGCCACAGCCTATCACCTGCAATTTGGGGAGTTATGTTAGCCTTCCTTTACAGAGTTGTTGTTGTATGGATTACTGAGATAAAAAATGTGAATCACGATGAAGAAGCGCTATATGTATCCTCAATATTATAATTGTGTTTATAGATGAGGACATAACATAAGAATATAAGAACAACCCCAATGGATCAGGCCATAGGCCCATCTAGTCCAGCTTCCTGTATCTCACATCGGCCCACCAAATGCCCCAGGGAGCACACCAGATAACAAGAGACCTCATCCTGGTGCCCTCCCTTGCATCTGGCCTTCTGACATAGCCCATTTCTAAAATCAGGAGGTTGCACATGCACATCATGGCTGTAACCCGTAATGGATTTTTCCTCCAGAAACCTGTCCAATCCCCTTTTAAAGGCGTCCAGGCTAGACGCCATCACCACATCCTGTGGCAAGGAGTTCCACAGACCAACCACATGCTGCGTAAAGAAATATTTTCTTTTGTCTGTTCTAACTCTCCTCTCCAGGTGCTAGGGCAGGCCTTCCAGGAGCCCAGATGGGATATGGGTGAGCCGTCCTCTGCAGTATTCAATCGATGGCCTTTGGTCATGATGGCTATGTAAAACCTTCACGTGTTATCCCAGCTGCTAGAAAACAACAACAGTATAAGGCTGTGATCTTCATGCCCTGATCTTGGGCTTCCTCAAGGCATCCAGTTGGCCACTTGAGAAACACACTGCTGGAGGGGAGATGTAGGTTCACAGAGCCGATGTGCCTGGGCACTTGGATGAAAGAGAAGGAACTGGCTGTTAAGAAAGCAAAGAGTTTCTGAAGGAAGCAGTGTGTCTGTCATGCCACCGGCGTCTGTCAGGTTGGAGCAGCTCAAGCAAATCTTTTCTCCCTCCTTCCCTCCCTCCTACATACACTGCTTTCTCAGATTCTCCCAACCATTCAAAGTCCAATCGTGCTTTTATGGCCCCGCTCACTGCACAGCCCCTTGCCAGCAAGTCAGACTGCCCTGACTTCTAGCAGAGTTTTCAGTCTCCTGCCAAGCAAGCAGCACTATTTCACCAGGCCTGTGGTCAGCATGAACTTGGTGAGCTCTCCTCTCGGAGCCAGAGAGGCAGAGGGAAGACCAGGGAAGCAGTAATTATTCTGTGTGCCTTAAGAGACCACCGAGCAAATTAGAGATCACCGAGCAAATTAGAATGCAGGAATGCTCAATCTCTCTCTCTCTCTCTCTCTCTCTCTCTCTCTCTGTGCGTGCACACTTCTGTATGCATGCTTGAACCTGTCCAGTTGGAATCTACAGAGCCAAGTCTCATTGCATGAATGGGAGCAGACAGGGTTACCGTTAGCTAGTGAGCATGCTTTGATGAAACGCTCCTGTGTTTGTGTACACATTCCATCATTTCACAGATGAAAATAGGAACTAGTAATGGTGAATCCCTCCCAATCACGCTCAGATCCAAGCTAATAAACAACAAAGTATCCCCAACCAAAGTGGAAAACTGCTCTCTTTTTTTCCAAACCCAATTCCAAGTCTGTTTGGGAAGCAGAAACACCCCCAGCAATGCGACCAAGGGCACAATAGTGCCCAGTATTTTGCTTCTCCCACAAAACACCCACAAATAACCAGTATATCTTCCCCTCTCCTCCCAGCCTCAGAATGCCAGATGCAAGGGATGGCACCAGGATGCGGGTCTCTTGTTGTCTTGTGTGTTCCCTGAGGCATTTGGTGGGCCACTGTGAGATACAGGAAGCTGGACTAGATGGGCCTATGGCCTGGTCCCGTGGGGCTGTTCTTATGTTCTTAACTACAATTCCCAGGAAGCCTTGCAGGTCTCTTGTTATCTGGTGTGCTCCCTGGGGCATTTAGTGGGCCGCTGTGAGATACAGGAAGCTGGACTAGATGGGCCTATGGCCCGATCCAGTGGGGCTCTTCTGATGTTCTTAAGCCCCTCTTATGTTTCTCATAGTTCTGACAAAAGGCACTCTCCCCCTCCACTGATTCCTGGCTCACTATGAAAGCTGCAGACCAGGTGCAAGGCGTGTTTAAAGTTGAAGTTCAGTAGTAGTCGTAAGTCATAGTACAGTTTCCAGTGCTCCTTGCGTCAGGCACACAGCCTGATGAAAAAACTGTGGACTTCCCCTGGTAGACAGGGACAATTCATGCATATGACTGTGTGAGTGGGAGGCAGGATGAGTTTAGGGGCTGAAGCACAACAAGGACAAGTTTCCAAATAGATATCAAAGATCCATCCATCAAAGATATCAAAGATTCAAAGTACAGTATCTTTGAAACAATTGTGAAAGTAGGTAAATCAGTGTTATTCACGCCTTGCAGGGGATGGGGCCTGACTCTAAAAACTATACATTTACAATAAATGCAGGGCCACTGCTAAAAGCAACATCCTGCCCCATGTCCTCCTCCTCCTGTCTCCCATTTAGTAAGACCAAAGTTGTATTGGCAACCTTCAGTCTCAAAAGACTATGGTATCGCGCTCTGAAAGGTGGTACTGGAACAGCGTCTAGTGTGACTGAAAAGGTCAATCCAGGAGTGACAATCCCTTCCACATCGGGAGCAAGTGCAGTCTGTCCCTGGTCTGTCTCCCTGGCTATGGGCCTTCCTTCTTTGCCTCTTAGTCTCAGACTGTTGGCCAAGTGTCTCTTCAAACTGGGAAAGGCCATGCTGCACAGCCTGCCTCCAAGCGGGCCGCTCAGAGGCCAGGGTTTCCCACTTGTTGAGGTCCATCCCTAAGGCCTTCAGATCCCTCTTGCAGATGTCCTTGTATTGCAGCTGTGGTCTACCTGTAGGGCGCTTTCCTTGCGCGAGTTCTCCATAGAGGAGATCCTTTGGGATCCGGCCATCATCCATTCTCACGACATGACCGAGCCAACGCAGGCATCTCTGTTTCAACAGTGAATACATGCTAGGGATTCCAGCACGTTCCAGGACTGTTTTGTTTGGAACTTTGTCCTGCCAGGTGATGCCGAGGATGCGTCGGAGGCAGCGCATGTGGAAAGCGCTCATTTTCCTCTCCTGTTGTGAGTGAAGAGTCCATGACTCGCTGCAGTACATAAGTGTACTCAGGACGCAAGCTCTGTAGACCTGGATCTTGGTATGTTCCGTCAGCTTCTTGTTGGACCAGACTCTCTTTGTGAGTCTGGAAAACATGGTAGCTGCTTTACCGATGCGCTTGTTTAGCTCGGTATCGAGAGAAAGAGTGTCGGAGATCGTTGAGCCAAGGTACACAAAGTCATGGACAACCTCCAGTTCATGCGCAGAGATTGTAATGCAGGGAGGTGAGTCCACATCCTGAACCATGACCTGTGTTTTCTTCAGGCTGATTGTCAGTCCAAAATCTTGGCAGGCCTTGCTAAAACGATCCATGAGCTGCTGGAGATCTTTGGCAGAGTGGGTAGTGACAGCTGCATCGTCGGCAAAGAGGAAGTCACGCAGACATTTCAGCTGGACTTTGGATTTTGCTCTCAGTCTGGAGAGGTTGAAGAGCTTTCCGTCTGATCTGGTCCTGAGATAGATGCCTTCTGTTGCAGTTCCAAAGGCCTGCTTCAGCAGGACAGCGAAGAAAATCCCAAACAAGGTTGGCGCAAGAACACAGCCCTGCTTCACTCCGCTTCGGATGTCGAAAGGGTCTGATGTGGAGCCATCGAAGATAACAGTGCCCTTCATGTCCTTGTGGAAAGATCTGATGATGCTGAGGAGCCTGGGTGGACATCCGATCTTGGGGAGAATCTTGAAGAGGCCGTCTCTGCTGACCAGGTCAAAAGCCTTTGTGAGATCTATGAAGGCTATAAAGAGTGGCTGTCGTTGTTCCCTGCATTTCTCCTGCAGTTGTCTAAGGGAGAATACCATATCAGTGGTGGACCTGTTGGCTCGGAATCCACACTGCGATTCTGGATAGACGCTCTCTGCAAGTACCTGGAGCCTCTTTAGTGCAACTCGGGCAAACAGCTTTCCTACAACGCTAAGGAGAGAGATGCCACGGTAGTTGTTGCAGTCACCCCTGTCACCTTTGTTCTTGTAAAGACCAAAAATCTTATTATCTTTGTTCTTGTAAAGACCAAAATCTTATTATGATGCCATTGTACTGAGACAGACCCTGCCCTTGCTCTACTTCATTGGTTTCCACTAGCAAACCTGGGGAAAGTCACAGCATGATGATGTCATGCTGCTTGCTAAATGTTAGAAAATGGCAGGAATTAGTGCTCCAAACCTATCCCCCACCATCATATGTGATGCAAGTCATGCTGCCAGAGTACAACTATGGTGAGGGGGGCCCCCAGGTGACGAGGGAGAGGTAATTATTTTTCACTTACCCTTCCATAGGCCACCTGGCCATCAGTGGGTCTCTTTGGACCTATGCCAGTTATTTTGCTGTCATGGGTCTGAGGAGAGGCAGGATGCAGGGCTGGGAAAAGGGACATAGATTCGGGCATGCATGCCACCAAAATCCACCCTTTCTGCCCTCAAAATGCCTTCTAACTTTCCAGGATGTGCAAAGATTGCGCTGCTATTTTGCAAGCTTGAATAGGAAGGCAGCAAGGTGTGGATGCTGTGAAATCTTCCTGTAGCCAAAAATAATGGGGGAGGGGGAATTATAGAGGAAAAGTCTGCCTCTTGCAAGACTTCTGGGTCTCATAATCTCTTAGCATAAACTTGGTCAACGGTGACACAGTTCAGGCCTGGGTTTCATGTCCTCCTCGCATTCACCATCACCACAGACACGTGTCTTAGACATACTGGGAAATAGCACCAATATTGATGGTCCAATTTCTCCTTCTCTTTTCCTGCTCTGATTATATCCTGGTAAGATCAATAGCCCATCTGCTTTTGGGATTTTTCTAGCACTGCCCCCCTTTTAAATTAAAGCAGATGCAATCAATCTTCAGTTAATCTTCATCAAACTTACAATCTATATCCCCCCTCCTGATCTTTGATAGAGTGAATGATCTAATACTGACCTGCTACCAATTTCTCCTGGGGCAGCATTAGCACTTTTAATAATACCAAATCACCTCTTTGTGTCAACTAGCATATGTGGCGGAACAAGCAATTTGTTCTTCCGCTGACAGTAGACATCAGCTGAGCATCTTTGCATTCCTGTAATCGTGGAGGTTTATAAAACTGTGAACTAAGGGAAAAGTGAGGCATTTTCCCCCTTTGTTCATAATTCAACAATTTGTGGGGATGCATTGGAGCTTGTTGGCAAAGATTCAAAAGCAACAAATCATAACACGCAATTAGCAAATGGGACTCACTGCCCCAGGAGTTAGTCCTGGCTGTGAGCTGAGATGGCTTTTTCAAAACACTGGACACATTCGTGGAAGATATGTTGTCTTTCAACAGGATATTAGCCATGAAATCCATCTATCTGGTTCAGTGCCTTGTATCTTTTATAGGATGGGACCCAGCTCTGAGTCACTCTGCAAGTCATAAAGGCCTGCATATAAGGGCTAGAAGATGATGTGATAAGTAGACCACTGATTTGTTTTTCTTATAAATCAGGGGTAGCCAATCACTTCATCAGCAAGTAATTGGTTTAAAAAAAAACTGGTAGTCGTGCTCAAAACATAGTATTGTTCACTAATTTACAGCCCTTAAGCATAATCCCTTCCCCTTCTTCACACTTGCATTGATTTGTGTGTGTTCTGTTCAGTTTTTGTTTGTTCTTGCAAGTTTTGTTTTGTAGTACTGAAAGGCAGGGAAGGGCAAATCCAGTGCAGCTTGACTCAAGTCAAGTCACAGGTCTTCTCCCCACGACTCAAGTCGAAACGCATCTTCATGGGGGCACATTCTGTCGCCTGTAGTGTTTTCGCAACTCAAAAAGTCTCGAGTCACGAGTCTTTTTGACACGTCAGGCATGGAAAAAAACCGGAGTTGTTGTTGGGGTGTGTGTGTGTGTGTGTGTGTGTGTGAGAGAGAGAGAGAGAGAGAGAGAGAGAGAGTTCTCTTTAAACACTCCCTTGCTCTCCCCATCCCATCTGTAAACAAGGTGGGAGAGGGTGGGGTAGACTGTGTGAGAGTGAGGACAAAAGCAGCAAGAGGGAGGAGGTTCATGCACAGCAGTTACAATGCTTACCAGGATGACCCAATCCTTTGCAGCTATATTCAGAAGTAGTCCCATTGCAGCAGGTCATTCAATGGGACTTCCTCCCCAAAAGTAACAATGGAGCTCACAACAGCCATGAGATTGGAAAGCATGATCTCTACAAACCTTCCCCACCTCCTTTTTCCCTGGGCGTCTCCAGCCAAGGCAAGAATGCCCTTGGACTCCTCCTTTTGCCCTCCTTCATCCATATCAAACCTCCCATCCTTCATCCAATGATGATCTGTTCCTTCAGAAGTGGACAAGACAGTCTGCTCCCTCCACCCACCCCCTTCCTGCTCAGATGCAAAAGCAAACATTAACCCTTCCCTGCCTCCTGGCTGGAACTTCCCTGCTGCTTTCCCTCGTGAATGATGACCCGCGAGGTCTTTCAGCCTGCAAAAACAGTAAGCAAGCAGACCCACACACAGACAGACCCAAGTCCGTATGCGTGGGGACTGAGTGCCAAGTCAGGGGCCCTTAACTCGAATGTTTAGCTGAGTCTTCCACGTGAGTGACTCAAGTGTACATGAGTCAGTGAAAAATATTGATTTTCACAACTCAGACTCAAGTCACCTGACTCGAGTTTCCATCCCTGTTGAAAGGGGTAGGTAGATTAATTTTTAAAAGGTAGGGAGTGGGTGGGAATAAGGGGGCAGGCTGGTACTAATTGTATCTACTGCTCTGAAAATTGGATAAAACTTGAATTTTTTAAAAAAAAAATCATAATCATTAATCAAAACCCCTAACCCTAAACCACAGCTCTCCTTTGCAATTCTCATAGATTTCCTGTGCATATTCCCTCTTGCTTTAGTCTCTGTTTTGTTTTGTTTTTGGGCGGGGGGGGGGGATACACAGGAGTTCTTAATAAACTGTGCCAGATGGTTATCTGATAAAGAAATGTGAATGATTTGCCTTGTGAAAAATAAAACTCAGTTTCAGTTTACTGTTTGAACTTTAATTGAGACACATTGCATTCAGTTTTACTCTTGCAAACCGTATGTGTTTCTGTTATTATAGCAAGATGAATGTTAGTGGTGAAGAAAGAGGCAGCCTGAGCACTCCCTGGTCTAATGTGTCATGTCATCACCATTGATTTTCTTCCACATCACCTTTGGTAATTCTCCCACATCCTTTCCAGAACTGCACCCTGTTACAGGTGACCTGGCAGCAAACCAGCATACTTGAACAATATTTTATGAAAGGGTTTTTTTTAACGAAGTGCTTATCGTTGGCTGGATCATGCCCAATTACAATTTAAAAGCCTTCTACTTTTTGCCGTCTCCTGGCTGGTCCAGCTGCCACATCATGGCTGTGATTCCACTGTTGGTGTTTCCTGTGCCTTTTGACCTTCTTTGATGCTAAGACTCTCTCAAATCAAGCTTTTGGTGGACCTCTACAGAGCCTGTTGTGTGTAACAACACCTGAGGAAATGGGGCCTTTGGTCATTAAAATGATAAACCCATAAAATGGGTTGACTTTGGTTTTGCTGATATCAGTGAAGTCTTGCTCATGTGAAAGCCGTTGTTTATTTGTTGATTAACTATAAGAGATTAACCATTATTGCAAGAGTAAAGGGAGTAGCTTGGTCCATAAACCCACAGGTTCTGTCCTAAGAGGGAGTGTGTTGGCAGTGGGGTGGTCATCTGTGCTAAAGAAGGGGTGGAATCCAGCAAAGTAGAAATTGAAGGCGGGTCAGACTCCACCATAGAATCGCTGTGGGTTAAATAACCAGGCCTGAGGAGAGTTGTAATACTGGGGGCGTACTATCGTCCTCCAGACCAGAAACCGGAAGGGGACCTTGAAATGAGGAAACAGATCAGGGAAGTGTCGAGGAGGGACAGGGTTGTAATTATGGGGGACTTCAATTACTGTCACATCGACTGGGTCAATTCATACTCTGGTCATGAAAGAGAGACCAGATTTCTTGACATGCTCAATGACTGTGCTTTAGAGCAACTAGTCATAGAGCCCACCAGAGGACAGGTGACCCTGGATTTAATGTTGTGTGGTACTCAGGACCTGATTAGAGATGTAAATGCTACTGAGCCGTTGGGGAACAGCGACCATACGATGATCCATTTCACCATGCATGTCAGGGAAAGAGTGCCAAACATCTGACACAAAAACCCTTGACTTCCGAAGGGCAGACTTCCCTCACATGAGAGTGCTGGTTAGAAGGAGGATGAAAGGAAAGGTGAAGAGGATCCAATCTCTCCAGAGTGCATGGAAGCTGTTTAAGACAACAGTAAAAGAGGCCCAGTGGAAATGTGTACCGCCAAGGAGGAAGGGTTCAATTAAGTCTAGGAGGATGCCAGCATGGCTAACAAGCTAAGTTAACCATGGGACAAAGGATCATTGGGGCAAAGAATCAAAGCTTTATATATAAGCTAATGCAGGGCTTTTCAAATTTGGGCGTTGCGACGCCCCAGTGTATGGGCCCTGGCCCCTGCCCCCTTAAGGGGCGGGGGCAGCCTGCAGGCAGGGAGGAGGCAGCGGCACGATCCCCAGGAAAGCACCACTTAGGGGGGGCTGCAAGGGCTTGGATACACATACCCAAGCCCCTGCAGCCTCCTGGGAGTGTGGGGAGCCTGCTCTGCATTCACTTGGGGCCTCGCTGCAGGTCGCGCCGGGCTCCCCGCACCCCCAGGAGGCTGCAGGGGCTTGGGTTCGTGTATCCAAGCCCCTGCAGCCTCCCTAAGTGGCGCATTCCTGGGGATCGCGCCGCTACCTTCCCCCGCCCCTGCTGCCTCCCCCCTCCCATCCACACAAGAACTTCATGGCTCTCAAACTCTCCCAGAGAGTGGGAGAACCACTGGGCTAATGGGTTCTGAGCTGTCTGTGACTGATCAGGAGAGAGATCTTGGGGTACTGGTGGACAGCTCAATGAAGGTATCAACCCAATGTGCGAGAGATGTGAAGAAGGATAATACCATGCTGGGGATCGTTAGAAAAAGTATTGAAAATAAGATGGCTAATATTATGATGCAGTTGTACAAATTGATGGTAAGGACACACCTGGAGTATTGATTCCAGTTCTGGTCACAACATCTTTAAAAGGTTATAGTAGAAATGGAAAAGGTGCAGAAGAGGGCAACCAAAATGATCACTGGGCTGGGCACCTCCCTTACGGGGAAAGGTTACAGCATTTGGGACTCTTCAGTCTAGAAAAGAGGCACTTGAGGGGGGACATGATGGAGACATACAAAATTGTGCAGGGGATGGACAGAATGGATAGAGAGATGCTCTTTTCCCTCTCGCACAACACCACAACTAGGGGTTATCCACTGAAATTGTGTTGGGAGAGTTATGACAGACAAAAGAAAATGTTTCTTTACCCAGCATGTAATTATTCTGCGGAACAGCTTGCCACAGGAAATGGTGATGGCATCTAGCCTAGATGCCTTTAAAGGGGATTGAACAAATATCTGGAGGAAAAGTCCATCACAGGTTACAAGCTGTGATGGGTATGTGCAACCTCCTGATTTTAGAAGCAGGTTATCTCAGAACGCCAGATGCAAGGGAGGGCACCAGGATGCAGGTCTCTTGTTGTTTTGTTTGCTCCCTGAAGCATCTGGTGTGCCACTGTGAGATACAGGAAGCTGGATTAGATGGGCCTTTGCCTGATCCAGTGGGCCTCTTCTTTTGTTCTTAATCGACCAGATGACCAGAACCCTAGTACTGTATTATCCTGATGTTATCCTCCCAACAATTTTGTAAATTAAAGGCCCAATCCTAACTAACTTTCCGGCACAGATGCAGCTGCATCCTGAGCTAGAGAGACAATCACAGAGGCCTCATAAAGGTCTTCTCCTCCTGCTCAGAACAAACATTCCCTTACCTCAGGGCAGCATTGAGGCTGTATTTGTATCAGAAAATTGGATAGGATTGGACCTTAAGTAATATTCCCACCTTGTAGCAGGGCAGCTGGGGCTGAGAGGGGCTTGCCTAGCTCAGTACCATCAGAGGTAAGTGGCCTGAGGGCAAGGCTCAAGATTTCAGCCACATCTACACATTCTGGTAGTGTAGAGACAAAATGGTTGTTCTGTGCAAATCCATGCAAGAAAATCTGAAGAGCCACTTCTATTTGAGCAACAGGAGCTCCAGCAGTGGTTAATTTGGCATATAGAAATAACTTAAGCATTTCCCCCATTGAATATTTTTGTGTGTGCAGAAAATCTCATGACACACACACACATACACCAGCTGCTTCCCCCCACCCCCCAAAGAACAGTCCCCGCTTCCCTAGGGGTGGAAGCGTATATGTCCAGGAAATGCACAAACAACAGCCCTGGGACCTCAAGAGATAAATCAGTTTCTCATTGCCTTACTTGCTTCTAATCCACAAAAGGCCTTTTTCTCATTGCAGCTGCTGCCAAAATGGATTCTCCCCGAGCTCTTAAAAAATCATCCTCTTCATGCCATGGGACGAAGGGCGGGTCCTGAAACAATGAGAAAACGCAGGAAGTGGACTGGGGTGGAATGACAAAATCAGTCCCGTTTGTGTACCCCGAGGTCCCTTTAGGGAGTTAAATAATTAGTTTTGGGTATAATTTAGGACTAGCTTCACAGATTCTCTCATCCCTCCCGCCCCCATTACCTTTTGGAGAAATAGGACAGAATGTGGTGGAAAATAGGACGGAAACCATGTTTTGTCTTTGGAACAATAGTTCTGCTGGTGGAGCCCACCAATGGGGATTGGCTGTAACGGACTGAACGGAGACTCAGGACCAGTAGCGTAGCTAGAGGGGTTGCAAAGCACTACGTTCTGCAGGGGCTTGGATGTGCCGTGGAAGGTCCCCACCCGTCACCTTCGGAGCCATTCCCAGTGATGAGATCAAAACAGAATTGATTGAAGGGGAGGGGCCCTTGCACAGTACATCCAGGCACCTGCAAAACTTAGTGCTTTGCACCCCCTCTAGCTACGCTACTGGTCCTGAGTCTCAGTTCAGTCTCTTACAGCTTAGTGGGCACAGTACATGCAGGCGCCTGCAAAACTTAGCACTTTGCACTCCCTCTAGCTACCCTACCACTCAGGTTTGAAGTCCAACTCTGTTATGAGCTCCCCAAGGACCCTAGGCAAGCAACAGCTACAATCTGGGGATAATTATATCAGGGGGCAAGTGAGGTGAGCATGAAAATGCATGTGTTCTGCTATTTTTAAATACATTTTGCAACCATGCATGGGGGAGTATGAGAAATACCCTGAAACCATGACAGGGAAGGTGGGGTGGGGTGGGGCTTTAATTAAGGTGCCCTGCAGTGCCCAACCTGTTGCCATTTCGTACTTGCTGATGTATAATTTTTTTTAGAGTCCTGTCTTTAAAATTATTTTAAAGTATATCTTGCTAGCTAGCTATAGGCAGTGACAACTTAAACCACACTGAGCATATCTTTGATTATATTCTCTCTAGTTACTGTTTGATTCCAGCAATGTATAAATGAAGGCTAAATAATCTTTAGAAAAATATCTGTCTGGCTCTTCCCGTCCCTGAGCTGTTTATAGGAGGTAAGTTTGTTCATTGGCATTCTGTGCCAGATATTTTGCTTCTAGTTCTCCATAGAGGCTATTTCCTCTATATTTGAAACTGTTGATAGCCTATTGTAGTACTGTGACACTTTTCTAGTATACGTTTAATAAAAGCAAATGCCCTTCTGATTTTTAAATCAGTTGGGGGGGCAGGTGATTGCAGAGTAAAAGAAAACAAATACAGCAGGTGGAGTAAGACTTCAGCAGTGTACAAAAGTCCAGGGCAGCGGCATCACTAGAGAGTGCGGACTACACCAGGTGACACCCTTGGGGGGGGTGACACCACGAGTGACCACAATTTTGGAAACCTTTTGGAAAATTTGTATTTATGAATAATACCATCATGTTATATATCATTGGAAAGGCAATTATATGAAGAATGTAATGTAACAAACTGTGTGGAATTATCTCTATTCTATCAAACATCATGGCAATTAAACAGAAAAAGAAAACACAACTGCCTTATGTAACAAAAAGTGGATTTATTTAACTCAAAACTGACCAATGAGACTGATTCTTCCAAGAGACAATGGCCTGTGACACAATTATGACACAGCAGGTAACCAATCAGATATTAGTATGTTGTTGGCAACCTTCAGTCTCAAAGGCTATGGTATCGCGCTCTGAATGGTGGTTCTGGAACAGCATCTAGTGTGGCTGAAAAGGCCAATTCAGGAGTGACAATCCCTTCCACACTGGGAGCAAGTGCAGTCTGTCCCTGGTCTGTCTCCCTGGCTATGTGCCTTTCCTTCTTTGCCTCTTTGCCTCAGTCTGTTGGCCAAGTGTCTCTTCAAACTGGGAAAGGCCATGCTGCACAGCTTGCCTCCAAGCGGGCCGCTCAGAGGCCAGGGTATCCCACTTGTTGAGGTCCACTCCTAAGGCCTTCAGATCCCTCTTGCAGATGTCCTTGTATCGCAAGATATTAGTATGAGTCACCTCTCATTTCCATGTATCACAGCTAATACTCATTCCATTGCGTGTAATCAAGTTGGCCACTGTTTTTAAAATAAAGAAATAAATAAAATTAATTGGGGTTACACCAACCCTATTGCTGCTACTGGGCCATTGGCCACGGCTCCACTTTAGGGAGCTACATTGTATAGGGACAGGCTTTGTGTGCGGATTCTGCAGCTGGTTTTCACAGCTCCCTGGAGAGCAACTTGGGAACCACTGCTTTAAGGGTAGCAGGGAGAGCCCTGGTGACCTAAGGTGCTAATGAAAGTCAATCAGCAGTCACCTGGCAGCCTGGTATTGTGTTTTGGGGCCCAGGGAGGGGCCCAAAATGTCATGCCCCTATCCCTATAAACCTGGACCACCCCTCACGAAACAAGATTGCAGGGGCGACCTTGATTTGAGAATTGGGATATTACAGCCACTTCTCTGTTTCTATTTGTGCACAGGTGCAGATATGGCAGAGGATGAGATGGTTAGATAGTGTCACGGAGGCAATGAACATGAATTTGGACACACTCAGGAAGTTGGTGGTAGACAGGGGGGCCTGGCATGCTGTGGTCCATGGGGTCACAAAGAGTCGGACATGACTGAACGACTGAACGACAACAACAATGCCTAAGCAACAGTGCCATTGTGGTGACAGGAAAGAGGCTCTCCAGTGCTCTAGAGCAGAGGTTCTCAAACTGTGGGTCTTGCGATGGGGGAGGCACTGCTGCCCAATCACCATTATAGCCACACCCGGTGGCATTTATAAACCAGGCAGCAGCCTCTAGGGCCTCTAAAAAGTTTGAGAATGACTGCTCTAGAGACCATGAAGCTGCTCTTTAAAATGTCACACCGTTGCAGAAGAACTAGTGGTGTCAACTTCTGTAGGCTGTCATTTCTCTTTCAGAAATCAAGCATGTGGGATGAAGCTTGCCTCTTCCTCCCACACATTGCCACTTCTGCCCCCCCTCCCCAATATTTTTTTTTTCTGGGGCTATCACTGCACTTGTGACATGGTGGAGGGTGAGCAGTTCAGAGGCCTAGTTCTTGTTACTTGCCAGGGCTGATTGCTCCATTCCAATCTTCCTTTTCCAACCCAGGCAACAGAGGAGAAGAAGCAGAGATGAGTGGGTGGACGAAGATAGGGACCCTGCATTAACTGGTTGCCTGAGCAACTGCCTCAGCTGACCTCATGAATGGACCAGCCCTTTCAGAATCTGCCCCATAGAAGGATTGTATGCATTCTGAGAGCCATGAGAGTATTAATTAAGCCCATGCATATCTTTGAGAAAAATAATAAGTTTGGACTGAATTTTTTTTCCCCCACAGAGAGTTGTTTTTTTTTTTTTTTTTCATTGCACACATTCACCTATCAGGAATCAATAAATGCAAGCCAGCAAATGTGACTCCAGAAAGGTCACTCAGCATGGTTTGATGTGCATGATTAATTGGACACGGGATCCATTCGAATATATACATAATCACTGGCCAAACATGAACACTCGTGTCAAAGGACTCTGTTGGGAATCAAGATTGCTAATTCCCAGGGACCAAAAGTGTAATGCTAACATGGAAAGATATGGATTAGAGAGAGGAGGGGGCATTCCTGCCACCATAACAGTTACAGTGATTAGTTGGAATCTAATGAGCAACTCAAGGCTATTGTGAAAGGATGAAGATAAATGGCAAACTCATGCAGTTTTCAGGTTCCATTCATAGTTCTAAAAGTCAATGACAATCAGCAGCAGAGCAAGAATCTTGAGGTCTCTGAACAGATTCGGCACCAGGTTGCGGGGGGGGGGGGGTCTTGAATCAAAGTCTTGTATTGGACCCTCCAAAGCACCCCCTGCTTACCCTCTGAAGGCACACTGGTGCAACCACTGCCACCGGTACTGAAAGTTCAGCGGTCAGGCCAAACAGATGGGCCTTGGCCAGTGCCCAAACTGGCTTGCGTGATGCCACATACTACATGCATGGCCCAGAGTGAAGGCTCTGTCCTGTAGCCTGAAATTCAGTTACTGAGATTGCTCCTTATTTTAAAAACAAGTTCCTAGTCCTTGAAATCATAAACAGTAGACAACCAGAAATTCAAAGTGATGGCTTCTTCACAGTAGCTACGTGACTTCTTCATGAGTAGCTACCCATTAAGGGCTTTAAGCACATGGAAACAGAAAGCTAACACAAGAGGGAGAGGGCTGAGTTTGGAATTATTCTCCCTGGTTTACTAACTCTGTGCTTTCGAAGCATTTCTTTGCATGGGGAAGCACTCACAAATGTCTGCCACCTCCAATCTGAAGTGGTAGAGAGCATTCTGGCACCCTCTGGTTTCTAGTACCTGACTGCTGCATGTGGAGACCAGGCCTCAGTCTCAGAGCAATCAATCTGTAGGAACCAGTTGTGGGGTGCTTTCTTTTCTAGGAGGAGGAGGAGGCAGTAACAGAATAGCCAGCCAGAGGGGCTATAGTTATGATCTATACCAGCCTTTCCCAAACTGTGGACTCACCAGTGGGTCACAATCTGATTTTTGGTGGGTCATGAAACTGAAAGTGGCAAGCTGATAGCTGACAAGGAGAATGTATTGAGCCCTATGGAAAGCGAAACTGAGCCACACTTGCACATTTACTCCTGAGCAGGCAACTGTGCCTCAGCTCTTATGGAAAGGAATGCAATGCCATGGTCTCGATCCAATGAACATAGGCCCCAACACCCCCTCTTGCCCAGTGGCCCTTGGTTGCATTCCCCCCATCACCAGTGCTGCCAGAGTGGCAAGAGAAAGCTCCGAGGGTGGTGAGATCACAGCAACCCTTGAAGCCTTTCCTTGCCACTCCAGGGCTGCCTGCCATTTAAAAAAATAATGGAGGAGGAGGAGAGGAGAAGGGCAGCCCCGAGAAGTAATGGCACTGATGTCATCACACCACCAAAGCACATCCGGTTGGGGGCAACACTGGAAGGCTTGCCCCGGGCAGTGCACAGGCAAGGACTGCCAGTGTGCTATGGTCGGCACGGTACATTAAAAAGAACACACAAAGGACAATCACACTGATGCAAGCCTATTTTTGTTGAACATTGGCTTACAGCGCAATCCTATGCGTGTTAACTCAGAAGTAAGTCTCATTGTATTCAATAGAACTTATGCTCAGGAAAGTGCACATAGGATTGTGGCATCAGGACCTTTGGATGCTACATCTGTTTTCATCCTTTGGGAGGGACTCTTGAAGGGGTTCTCTGCTGGAGGTAAAGCATGGTGGTGAATAATCACACTTCCTGTATAGATAGTGCTTTTGGATTGCACTAGGGATGCATTATATTGGTGGAATTCTTACAACAGCCCTGTAAGGTGACTCTTCTTGCAGAGAAGGAGCTGAGAGTGAGGGGGAGCACCTTGCCTAAGGCCACCTAGTGCGAATTTATGGTAGATATTCCAAGTGTGGAAATCCTGATTCACAGCTCAGTAGCTCAGCCAGTCCGCTGCACGAGGAAGTAACCACTCTCTGAGAAACAAGTCCAAAACTGAGGAGAGTGTACCATCTAGAGGACAAGGAAGCCAACTAGCATGACAGTCTCTGGGAAAGGCAGTGTGGGAGGAGGGGCTGCAGCGTCTCACTAGCCATGACGGACTCTGCATCCAAAGCAGTCCTCTGGTTGCATGTCTTTCATTCCAGTGGACTAATTCCTGTATACTTAGACATATTTACTTCCTCCTCCCAGGACTGTGAGGTCTTTTAATGAACACCATGTTGAATGCACACCTTTGCTCGGGCGAAACCCATGCACCTGTTCACATTCCCAGTACTACATTTGTAGGGCCAGGATAGTGTAGTGGTTCTGGTGTAGCACTTAGACTTGATCCGTGGGTGAACTTAGGCAGCCTCTCTCTCTCTCTATCTCTCTCTCTCTCTCTCAGCCTCACCTACTTCACAGGGTCGTTGTGAAGACAGAAGGGAGGAAGGAACTATGTATGCCACCCTGAGCAGTATATAAATATGTGAAATGAATGAATGAGCATAATTTGGGAAAGGAAGATGAGGTCACCTGGGTCAGGCATCATGAAGTAGTCAGGAAAAGCTTCTGCTCCAAAGCGTGTAATGGGAACAGAGGCTAGGGAGGAAAATTTAAGAGTTGAAGCAGTGGCACGGAAGAAGGAGAATACATTAACTTCTCCCCCCCCCCCATCTGATGGAGGTTCTGCTCTACCTATGAAAAGGGTAAGGTGTCTTTCAGTGGTGGTGTCATGTTGTATTTGCTTGGCCTTAGGCAGTTGCCGAGCCCAAGCACAGTAGAGACTATTAATGTCCGGGCAAAAGTCCCAATCTGCCCTAGAGACCTCCTTCCCTCTTCAAAAGGAAGGGGGCCAATGAGCTACCACAGTAAGCAATGACACACCAGAACCTAGAAAGTGTTGCAGCCTGAAAGCCTTTGATCTCACTAGATGGGACAGCAGCATACAGACTGTTTGGCTCCTGGTTCTAGCAGAGATGGCTCCTGACTATTGCCTAGTACAGTGCTTCTCAAACTGTATGGGTTGGGAATGGGTTGCGAGCCAATTTCAGGTGCACTGAGCAGCACCTAGCTCAACCACCGTTGAAAATACAGGGTACAGAGCTGTTGGGCAGAGCGGTGTGAGACAGGCATGGTGCTTTGCCTTGAATGCCGTGGGAAGATGGGCTGCTGGAAAGGGGGGAGGGTTGTGTGGTTGGAGAAGGATCCAAGTCTGCATTCTGCTTTGACTTCCAAGCAGGAATGTTTGAATTCCGAGCTATGCAAAATAACAGCACAAGCGTGCTGTATAAAGGGACTTTTGGCTGATTGTGGCTTAGGTTTGAAATCTAAATTGATGATGTCACTTCCAGCCATGACATCACTTCCAAGTTAATGGCATCACTTTTGGTGGGTCCCGACATATTGTCATTCTAAAAAGGGGGTCCCAGTGCCAAAACATTTGAGAACCACTGGCCTAGGACAACTAACCAGGGGAACTTCCAGAGAAAACATTGACCGCGGAATGGCCTGTTTGTTCACTTACATTTTATGGGCAATCCGTATGACTTCAGCAACATGCTGTTGCTAACTTTTGTTTTCTCTGTTCTTCCTCCAACTCTGCTCAGAGGACAGAAAATCGTGTTTTAGGATTAATGGGACAGTAGCACAATCTTGTTCAGTATAGGTAGCAATAATGCTACTTCTCCATCTTTTTGAGGTCCTGTGGGTTTGACGCATGCCTGACATATATACCTTATCACCTTAACGCCTCACTGCCCTCCTTTTGCACACCATCACCAACAAACAGCTTTCCAATTGCCCTCAATGCAACATGAGCACCATGAGTTTTAAAATGATTTTTAAAGGTGTGCTAATGCACCAACATTAAAAAAAAAATTCTCATTTGTGCTAATTGAGCTAATTAAAAGGGTTTTTTAGAAGCAATTATGGATGGTAGAAGGAAACACATGATCCTTGTTTTTAAAAGTTCATAGAAAAATATCAGGTATATTCAGTGGTGGGATTCAAATAAATTAACAACAGGTTCTATGTCCTAATGACCATTTTAAGTATACCAAAAGGTATACCAAAACAATTTTTGGAAGGGGGAGGCTGAGAAGGTCTATTAAATGACCTTAGAGAGGCTTTACAATTCTGGCACTCCCACCACTACATGGTGCTAAAGAGAAACAAGGACCTCGTGGATGTGCCTGTAAGCGTGGTATTCTGAATTATATGATATGGTACAATTTGGAACTAACCTATAACAATCAGTTTCAATTTGTACAGTTAACAAAAATACTGTCAGAATTCAGATAGGCAAGAATAAAACAGAAGTCAGATTAAATTCAAGTTATCCCCCCCCCCCACTGCATTTCACATTTTTAACACTTAGTGCACAATCCTATGCATGTCTACTCAGAAGTAAAGTCTCATTACAATCAATAGGGTTTATTCCCAGATGAGTGTGGATAGGATTGTAGCCTTAATTTATTTTGCTGAATGCCATGCATCATGCCTGAAATCAGCCTGACATCTTTATTAACATATTTTTTTACCAAAAAAAAAAAAACAAAAAGCAGAAATTTTCAGAAAATTTGGATCTTCAGAGGGCCCACTTTCCCCCACACCCATTCCTAAGAACATAAGAAGAGCCCCGCTGGATCAGGCCAAAGGTCCATCTAGTCCAGCTTCCTGTTTCTCACACTGGCCCACCAGATACCCCAGGGAGCACACAAGACCACAAGAGACCTGCATCCTGGTGTCCTCCCTTGCCAGGTGAGCATAGAAGCATAAGAAGAGTACTGCTGGATCAGGCCAAAGGCCCATCTAGTCCAGCTCTATCTCACGGTGGCCTTTCAGATGCCTCAGGGAGCACACAAGGCCAGAAGAGACCTGCTTCCTGATGCCCTCCCTTGCATCTGGCCTTCCTTGCATTTTAAAGGCATCTAGACCAGACACCATCACCACATCCTATGGCAAGGAGTTCCACAAACCAATTACACAAATGTATTTCCAACAGAACCAGGCATTTCCAATACAATACAAGCATTTTGGTGCCACTCCCTTGCACCTGGCCTTCTGAGGTAAGCTACTTCTAAAATCAGGACGTGGCACATACATCATGGCTTGTAACCTGCGATGGACTTGTAACCCGCCCAATTCCCTTTTTAAAGACATTCAGGCCAGACGCCATCACCATATCCTGTGGCAAGGAGTTCCACAGGCTAAGCACATGCTGGGTAAAGAAATATTTTCTTCTGTCTGTCCTAACTCTCCTGACACTCAATTTTGCTTGGTCTCCTAGACCATGGTGGGCAAACTTTCAGCTTTAGGGACCCTGTAACATTTGCAAAGACGAGGGAATTTCAGCAGAGGGAACTGACTATAATGGGACTTCCTCTGAGTAGATAGGCACAGGATTGGTCTCTGAGGCTGCCATCCTGCCCACGCTTACCTGGGAGTAAGCCCCATTGACCATAATGGGACTTCCTCTGAGTAGACAGGCACAGGATTGGGCTCTGAGGCTGCCATCCTGCCCACACTTACCTGGGAGTAACCTAAGCCCTACTGACTACATTGGGGCTTACTTCTGAGTAAACATGGCCAGCATTGGCTTCTGCACCTGCCCTTTCTCAAGGGGGCTGCTGCTGCCAGGCTGCTAGTTGTGGTTCTCCTCCAGCTTTCGAGGGAGAGTTGCTGGAGCCAGCCCCACCTTGAGTTGGGGGGGCGTTGAAGAGGGGCAGCCAAACACCCCCCCTTAGCAGTGGCTAGAAGGCACTCCTTGGAGACCCACAAGAGGGAGGGAGGCCACTTGCCCCTGCCCCCCCTCTCCCCACGCCTCCAGCAACTGCCACCCTGTGCCCCCAGGCGACCCCTGCTCACCGCAAGGCCACCCCCCTCCATCGGGATGCCCCACCGGCCTGCAGCCTCCACTCTCCTGGCTGCGCTTCCTGGTTACCAAGGCGCATGCCACGCTCAAGCCTCCCAGGAGGAGGAGCAGCTGGAGGGAGTCAGCACCTGCCTTGCTGACCTGGCCCCTGGCGGCCTGGAGGCGGCCTGTGGCGCTGGGAGGACGGAGCCCCCCCAGGCCCCTTCCCACAGCCCTCGCCCGGCCATGGTTGGCTGAGGCTGGACCCACAGACCCGCGGGGCTCGCGGCTGGAAAGGCGCGTTGAGGGCTGTGTGGTCCTGGGCTGAGGAGCCGTCCTGCCCACACTTTCCTGGAAGTAAGCCCCATTGTCTAGAATGGGGCTTACTTCTGAGTAGGCAGGCACAGGGTGGGCTCTCAGTCTCTTCAGTACAGTCTGAGCCCATGCCTGCTTACTCGGGAGTAAGATCTCAGTAGTGGGATTGGTTCGCACCGGTTCTCCCCAGTAAGTGTGGATAAGTTTGTCCTGTGAGCGGTGCAGCTGGTGCTCATTAGCAAACGGTTCGCAGAACCAAAACCTACATTAGATATAGGTTCTGCAGAACCGGTGCGAACCGGCTGAATCCCACCACTGGGTATTTTTGTTGTTTCTGTGCATTTTCAATATTTGGTGTGGAGAAAATGGAAAGGGGCCTGAGTGCTACCCACCAATGTTATGCTACATGAACTCATTTGAGCAAAGCAGAACAGGATGTGCACACAAAAACCCTGTTATATCCCACAGAGAAACAGTTGTAATTCTACATGTCACTTAGAACTCTTAGAACACTTAGACAGGATAGCTCTAAGAGCCCCCAATATGGAACCATCACAACCCCCTCCAAATCTGCTCACTCATAACTGTTAGAAAAATGACAAAAAGCTTATTTTAATTATTATTGCAAAGAGCTTTTGGTATCCTTGTCTGTCTGCCTGGCTTGCTTTCAGCTGTCCTGATTTGGTCCCGCTGCTGCCTGCATATGTTTTGGGGGATATTTGGGGTATTTTGTTTGTTTGCAAATTGGGACGCTGTGCATCTGTGTGTGTTTAACTCAGTTACAAGGACTGATGTGTGGGCAAGTCATGTGGGCTTACGGCCATGGCTTACAGCCAGAATGGTGGGACCTATTGGAATATACCAAACGGAGAAAAATGGTTCTAATAAAAGAAGGTGGGGCAGTCGCTGGGAAGAAAGACCATGTGAGACCTTGGTCCAAACCAGTCATGGGAAAGTATGGCTCCTTTAATGCACTATAAGGTTACACATATGGGAGAGGGGGGGAGAGAGAGAGAGAGAGAGAGAGAGAGAGAAAGAGAGATGTTGTGCGAGCTGGATAGACGTTCACACAGCTAGTTGCTGTCCGGCTGCACGGCTTTCCTATCTCCCAAGGTCAGAGCGCAGGCACTCCCGGGAACAAAGACGACACAAGGCAGAAGTCCTCCACCAAACGCCTCTTTACTATGTACAGTATATACAACAGCAACAGTCCAGATACCACACGAATCACGGATCACACTGACGTAGCCTTCGGCACAAACTCCACTCTGCATCTCCCACATCCCAGCTTGCCCCTGCTGGAATATATATGAGCTACAGCCAATCAGAGTGGGCCAAAAAGTGCAAAGTCACTCTGATGGTGCATGGGGTGACATACAGGTGACAGTCACCTGGTATGCATCACCAGATGTTGCATCATCCTCTCCCAAGATGCCGTGCTGTGCTCAGTCAGGCCAAGGTTTCAGGGCCTGCTACTATCCAGGCTGTAAATTACTAGCAGTCCTGGGGATGATCCCTTAACAGAGACTCAGATGTGGGGCTCTAAACCATGGCAGATCACAAATTGAACACAAAATGTATCATAGAAGCATCACATCCTTGAATGAATACCACTATGCAAATAGGTTGCACAAAGGCTTACAGAATCCCATAGATAGATGAAAGAGATCTTGGAAAATGGTTGCAATGGGGAGGGGGAAGAATCTCTCACAGAGAATTCTTAGCATCTAGCTGAAATGCCCAGAATTCTTTGGAATCAACGAAATGCGGAAGTATGGCTTTTTTTTTTTAATGGAATCCTGGAACTGTAAGTCATCTTATCTCGACAGTAGCGAATTAAAATTGCCAGACAGTTTAATTAAAGTGAGTTAGATCAATAGCTATCGCATTCCATGAAGAACAAAATTTGCTACTAACGGTCGGTTAGTTTCTGACTAAAATTGTTAGTTTTGTTAAAGAATATGGAGGGGGTTCATTTACATATGTAGTCACATACCCCTTCACCTCCCAAGAGAAAAACTCCACTAAACTGTAATTCCAGAGATTCTTTGGGGAAGCCACGATGAGTACACTCGCATGAAATCAATATATGTTTACAGTCACAGTGTAGATATTCCTAATGGTGTAATGCATGTGGAATTAGCATTAGCTATTGAAACACTATGAAAATATCAATTCCATTAAAAAAAACCACACACACACACACACACACACACACACACACACACACACACACACACACACACACACAAACACACATTATTTTTTTGCAATTAAAGTGAACATTTTTACAACGATTCTGAGATAACTGCAGGTTGAAGCTATGCTTGCAAACTTAATGTGAAGATGGAAAGCACTGGCAGAATTAGATCTGTAGAGAATATAAGAACATAACAACAGCCCCACTGGATCAGGCCATAGGCCCAGCTAGTCCAGCTTCCTGTATCTCACAGCGGCCCACCAAATGCCCCAGGGAGCACACCAGATAACAAGAGACCTCATTCTGGTGCCCTCCCTTGGTGCTCCTAGAGGAGCATCCAGAGTATTAAAGGAATATCCAGAGCAGAACCAGGCGAAGTCAGGTACAGTCAGTGGCATAGCTAGAGGGGGTACAAAGCATTAAGTTTTGCAGGGAGCCTCACCGCAGCATGCAAGGCCCCCCCCTTTGGAGCCATTTCAGGTGGTGGGAGCAAAACGGAGGTGTTGACAATTCATTACTACAGACACTTGCCATAAAAAATAGAACTGAAGAACCCGGAAGAGCTTTTCAGTGATTTTCAACCACTGGGCTCCAAACTCCCACAGCACACCTGCAAGCCTTTCATGGCACACCAGTGTGCCAGAGCACACTGGTTGAAAGTGGCAATGCTAGGGCCCCAGTGTCCCGGCAGGGCTCAACACTGATACCAGAGCTCACCACCCCCAGGAGGGATTACAGCACCATGGCCCAGAGCTCTTCATGAAGTCTGCCAGCTTTTTGGTTGGCAACTTTCAGTCTCGAAAGACTATGGTATAAGCCTACAGCACCCGGTATTCCCAGGCGGTCTCCCATCCAAGTACTAACCAGGCCTGACCCTGCTTAGCTTCCGAGATCAGACGAGATCGGGCATGTGCGAGGTAACAGTTGCTGCCAGCTTTTTAAAACACATATATGTCAGGGCGGGGCACACACGGTGTGGTGGGTGAAAAGATGACAGCCACCAGTATATCCACCAAGAAGGGGCTGTTGATTGCAGCTGCCTGATCACGAAGGCTGTTCTCCTCCCTGAACCTTAGAGATTTATCATCTTTTTCTCCACACAGATAGCCTCTAGCTGCATGTATTCACCATATCCGTCAACAATAAGACGGTTGTTACTGACGCAGGTTATATCAGCCATTTTGTGCTGCTACCTTTTTATGTGTCAAGTGTTAATTTAAAAACCAACAATCGTTTTTCGATAGTACTAGCATGCTTGCAGTCCCAAATAAACGATAGTTAGACCAGATTAATAAAAATAAACCGTCAAAAATAAAAAATAAAAACACCCCATCTCAATTCTTTCTCACTTTCTCATTTTGGTTTCCTGAGGTTGTTGGGTTTTGTTGTTTTTTTTTAAATGAAACTTCCAGAATAGACTTTCTGTTCAGCTTTTGCAACTTCCCATGTTGTATCTTTAAAAAATTTTTTTTTTTTACCTCAGCAAGTGAAACATCCTCCCCAGTAGGAAATGCAGCCCATAAAATACGGCTGCAGCCTTTTCTCTCTGACTCGTTTTCTTCAAGTCTCATTCATAAAACAGGCAGTTAATTCACAAAAAGTTGTAAACAGTCACCAGCGCATGGCCTACAGATGGCCGGTGTTGCGCATCTCTGAGGACGGCACATGCTCATCCTTCATACTTGACAAATCATAATGGCTGCCGGGCCTGTGATCTGCCTGTAAGAGCTTTCTGCGGCCCGACCTGACATCGCCAGCCTTAGGACGCTGGAAGCCGTGACAAACCGAAGCAGGAAATGGGGGAAAAAACACATCTGGGTCTTTGGCTAAAAATGTCTTTCAAGGGCATTATTAGAATCACTCTTCTCTAGGGCTGTCAACCGGTAAAGCCATTTTTAGTTGCTAATCCCCTGCCTCACACTAAGATATATTTGCACGTCGCACATATTTGCACATTGCCCGAACCTCAATGTTGGTGCTTTTTAAAGGGTAGGCATAATAATTTTTATTGCAATAAACCAACGGTTCACAAACTCTCGTGTACAGTAAGTGTTTGTAGTGGGGGCAGGTGGATGGTGGTGACACAATCCCTAGGATTGCACCACCACAGGGGACAAAGGGACTTTTTTTTTTAGGGCTAAATCCTATCCAGCTTTCCAGCCCTGTTGTAATCGTGCCAATGGGGTATGCCTTGCATCCTGTGGTGGGAAGGTAGTTATGTAGCCCCCTACAAGGTAAGGAAACATTTGTTCCCTCACCTAGGGGCTGCATTGCAGCTGCACCGGTGCTGGAAAGTTGGATAGGACTGAGCCCTTACTCACATCCACAAGCACTGGCCTGGGGGGGGGGGGGTGACGGGAGCCCTGGGAAGCCTTCTGTATAGCTCCCCATGCCTCAGAATTTCTAAAAATAGTGATCACAACCCACTTCCAGTTTCACAATTACAACCCAGAAGTGGGTCGCGATCGCTGGTGTCCCAAGCACCTTTTTTCTAGACTGAAGAGCCCCAGATGCTGTAGCCTTCCTCATAAGGGAGATGGGTTTTACTTAAATAACATTCTGCAGTGGCATGAAGAACATTAACTAGTCTGCTTGGGCAGCAGATCAGATGAATGACCTACAACGTGGAGACAGCCACTGTGAGGAAGAGCTCGAAGTAGCGGAAACCTGGCAGCCATATTGAGTGTGCCTAAAAGAGAAGTGGAATCGAGACACTTAAGATTGGTGGCATGAACACCTGTTTGTATAGATGTTACAGGAGTAGAGGGTGCTTTAACCCCTCCCAGGGTGTCTCTGTCCAGGTAATTCATGTCTTGCACATGATGAACGCATGAAGGGGCAGTAGAATCGCACCTACTGGCTAGGCACACCAGTTGTCTGTGAATTTGGAATTTGTCTATAAAAGATAGGAGAACTGTATCCCTGATTCCAAATCACATTGACAAATCCTCCCTGCATTCAACACTGCCTGTTGCAGACAAATGCTGCATGCCTGTGCACCCAGGAGCATGCAAGCACAGTATGGGGGGCTATGGCTGGCAGGAGCAATCTTACTGATCTCCGTACACCTTCATTATAGGTAGATTGGATGGGGATTATTTGAAGAAGGTAAGAGTGTGCTATTTGCACTGTTGGAAGACAAGTCAAGAAGAGCTGTGAGGTGCCCCACCATTCTCAGGGTTATGTGCTCTAGTTCTCAAATATGCTGTGAATAAACCATATAGATAACAAATCTATCAGTGCATATGAGGTATGATGGCCAGATGCTATCTCAAGGTTCAGAAGCTGTTTGCATCTATTACAGATTGATGGGAAGCAAGAGCAGGAGATGGGCATTTTCCAGCTCATTCCAACATCTGCGGTTCACCTGGATGAATCCCCTGGATGTGGGGAACAGGATGCTAGCTAGTGGCCCTTTTGCTCACCCAGTAGGGACCTTCTTATGTTCTAATTCAGGTGTGCCCAACCATTTGTACTCTTGTGATAGTATAACCCTGTTCTGCCTGCATGCATGGGTACTACTAACTTGTATGCCAGCCTCTGCACTACAAAGACGATGGTGCAGTGTGTTTATAGGCGAACCATGCACAACTCAACCTGACCACAACACAAAAAGAAAAGAAAAGAAAAATATGGAAGAAATGGCAGTGAAACCAGAACCTGCTGAAGTTTAAACAGGCAGAGGAATATTCTGAAGAAAACTTCTGCTGGGGGCTGGTACTGAAAATTCCTATGGCAGGTTGCACACATGTTTAGCAGCCTGTAGTGGGAATCTGTGGAATGTTACAGCAGCAACTTTATTCACCCCTTGGATTAAGTTCTATAAATCAATGACCGAAATGCAGCTGGGTGGCTGAGACTCCCCCAGATCCTGCATGTGGGCATCTCAATGCAGCCATTTCCCCCTCCCCCCAAAAGATGCACACAATGAATGGCCATCAATGGCTTTGCGTTTCATTGAAAAAATCTTCACATTTCATGTTCCATTGAGAAAAAAGGAAAAGACGATGGGCTGTTTGTCATTCAATGTGTAAGTGCTCCACAGGCAGCTTGAGGAGTGCTTCATTTTGAAATGACTTAATAATAATAATAACAGGTATTTATATACCGCCTCCTCTTGGTCTTTATTCAAGACTTTATTCAAGGCGGTTTACACAGGCAGGCTTTATTAAATCCCTTATTAAATAGGGATTTTTACAATTTGAAAGAAGGTTCTTTCTTTCAAGAACCACTACATTCAGGTGTTTCATTCCGATCTGGCTTCACATTCTGGCCTCCATCCTCCCACGCTCAGAGCAGATGGAATAGCTCGGCTTCAGCTTGTCAGCTGCTTCAAGGTCGCACGGTGCCGGTGGCCTCGAACTGGCGACCTTGTGGATGTTATCTTCAGGCAGACGGAGGCTCTACCCTCTAGACCAGACCTCCTGCCCAAGACTTCAAGTCTTCTCACTGCATGTGAAGGTTACTTCACAGAGTGCCCCCCCCCCCACACACACACACACACACATGTAAACAAATACCAGAAACTGTCAGTTCCAAATGGAAGAAACCACTTCTTACTTTCTGTATTGCTTGCTTCCAGCAATGATGAGGTCCTTCCCTAGAGTGTGAACACAGACCTTATTTGTACATTTGAAATTTCACTGCCGGAAGCTGGATGGGGAGAGGGGAGCCTCCACATGGCCTCTTAGAGGAAGGTCAAATGTGCATTGGATGGAATGCACACACACCAGATACTTTGACTTCTGATACTTATCTCTGGTCCCTGCTCATTTAAAGAAGCACATCTCCTTTGTGCTAGGGTGGGAAGAAAGTTTTGTACCTCCTACGTATTGTGCTCGGGCACCAAATGGTTATCCTGCCATCCACGCATATACAGGCTGTCAGGAACAGTACTGTTTTCATATGGGAGCGTTCTTTTTGGATGAAAACAGAGGTGGCAGAGTTCTATCTGGAGGGCTGTACCACCTCAGTGAATCGCATTTGAATTGGCACTGGGAGGGAGAGAGAAGGAACAAAGCTTGCAGCAGTGTGTCTTTGCTCACTGAACACTGGGGTTCCACCAGTACATGAGATGTGCGCCATGGCAGATGCCCATTGCTCTTGCGCTCCGCAGCAGTGCGCAACCCAGAAGCTTCTTTCAGATTCCAGTCTGATGTACACACAGAAAGCAGGTTGTCCACAAAAAGGTACCTGCGGACCAAGTAAGTCACTCAAGAAAGCGAGCCAAGCTACATTCAAGGGAATTTGTCAAGCTACATACAAGCCATCCAGTTTTTCTACAAGATTTGAACTTGAGAGGGTGGAATATCCATCTGCTACCTCAGCACTGGATTGAATCCAAAGTGGCACCAAGCTGGGCAATGGCATCAGACATAGCCCTACAAAAATTGATGGATTTGTTCAAGAAATTTATACACCACCTTTACAGTAAAAGCCCAGGACAGCTCACAAAGATATCACACAGCAAATATATATATAACAGTTCAATCCTAACTCCCCATGTGGCAATGCAGCGGCGCCAATCCTGTGAGGGAGTTTCAACTTCCAGAGGCCTCCTTGGCCTAAAGGAAGGGTTCCCTTGCAATGGGAAAAGCCCATGCGCAGCCACTGGGTCTATTCAGAGCTATACCAGCTCTGTAGCTGGTGCAAGTCTACATGGATCTGGGTTGAGGGATCAAGAATGGAAAGGAGGTTTGGATATGGTGGAAACCACTGCTGCCCAACCCATCTGCTTCCCAGTCCTGATCCTCCCTGCCTTCATCTTTGCCCCATTTCACCCACCTCACCTCACCTCCCACCCCCTACTCATACTCACCAGGGCCAGTGGGCATCCAGAGTCTGTTGATGCATAGAACCAGCTGCTCACCACTTATGGCAGTGGTGGCCAGGCCAGGTGCTCTGGTGTGTTGCCTTTTGAGACAGCCAGAAAGTGCCTTAATAAAATCATTAATATCCTGATGAACAATAGCTAGTGCAGAGCCCATCAAGAATCTATCACCCACCCATGAAACTACACCAGCCAAAAAAATTCCTAATTCTGAGCAGCAGCGTAAAACTTTAAATCAAATAGCACAGGTAAAAGCAGCCAAACAGCAGCAGAAAAAGAATCATCTAAAAACAGTGAGCAGTAACAATTAAAAAAGGCAACCCACTCATTCCAAGACCCCACCCACACATGGAACACTTAATAAAAAGTCTTAAACCGCTGCTGGACACATTTCTGAGGAAGGGGCAGTACTTAATCATAAGGAAGGGGGTTCAACAGTGGCAGTGCCACCACAGAAAAGGCCCTGCTTCTCACCACTACCCTCTAATCCAGTGCTTCCCAAACTTACCTTCACTGCAACGACCCAACACCTGGTTGTGTGGCAATGACGCACCACCTGATTGCGAGGTGATGTCATCACCATTTAGTTCCAGGTGCGGAGGCTGAACTTGATCATACAAACATGGGTAAGGGGCTCAGGGCAGGTGGGAAGGCCTTTTCGAGAGCACAAAAAGTGTGCACAGTGGCTCTGTTTGTGGCACAGGGCCTCCTGCCACTGTTTGCAGGTTATGGCGCAAGTATCGCTACCAGGTCCTCATGAGTGTCTCACAATGCCCCACAGCATTGGGACACACACTTTTGGAACTTCTGCCTAATCTCTGTTCAAAGCAGCACCCTGTCAGATGATCCTAGGGGGTGGGCCAGAATATATGAAAGCAGGCGGCCCTTCAAGCACCCCAGTCCCAGTCTATAAAGGACTTAAATGTTTAATACCAACAGTGGACTTGAATTTGGCCCAGAAATATGTTGGTAGTCAGTGCACCTGCTATAGCAGTGGCCCAATAGAATCCATCTGCAAGACACCAGCCATCACACGAGCTGCCTTAGAGCCCAATCCAAACCCATACATGCCATCTTACCACTGTTGCGCACTGTCACAAACATGCCATAAAGCACTTTTGCTAGGCCTTACTGTGGGCCCAGCACCAAAGTACCCATGAGCACAAGCTCATGCTGGGCCAGTTCTGGCTCTGGGCCCACATTCTGCCACTTGGCAACCATAAGAACACAAGAACAGCCCCACTGGATCAGGCCATAGGCCCATCTAGTCCAGCTTCCTGTATCTCACAGCGGCCCAACAAATGCCCCAGGGAGCACACCAGATAACAAGAGACCTGCAAGGCTTTCTGGGAATTGTAGTTAAGAACATAAGAACAGCCCCACTGGATCAGGCCATAGGCCCATCTAGTCCAGCTTCCTGTATCTCACAGAGCCCACCAAATGCCCCAGGGAGCACACCAGATAACAAGAGACCTCATCCTGGTGCCCTCCCTTGCATCTGGAATTCTGACATAGCCTATTTCTAAAATCAGGAGGTTGCACATACACATCATGGCTTGTCACCCGTAATGGATTTTTCCTCCAGAAACTTGTCCAATCCCCTTTTAAAGGCGTCCAGGCCAGATGCCGTCACCACATCCTGTGGCAAAGAGTTCCACAGACCAACCACACGCTGAGTAAAGAAATATTTTCTTTTGTCTGTTCTAACTCTCCCATCACTCAATTTTAGTGGATATCCCCTGGTTCTGGTGTTATGTGAGAGTGTCAAGAGCATCTCTCTATCCACTCTGTCCATCCACTGCATAATTTTGTATGTCTCAATCATGTCCCCCCTCAGGCGTCTCTTTTCTAGGCAGAAGAGGCCCAAACGCCGTAGCCTTTCCTCATAAGGAAGGTGCCCCAGCCCAGTAATCATCTTAGTCACTCTCTTTTGCACCTTTTCGATTTCCACTATGTCCTTTTTGAGATGTGTCGACCAGAACTGGACACAATACTCCAGGTGTGGCCTTACCATCGATTTGTACAACGGCATTATAATATTAGCCGTTTTGTTCTCAATACCTTTCCTAATGATCCCAAGCATAGAATTGGCCTTCTTCACTGCCGCCGCACACTGGGTCGACACTTTCATCAACCTGTCCACCACCACCCCAAGATCTCCGATTCTGCACCAGCTCCAGAGCCACCACTGCGAGGTCATTTCCCTTACCCAGGAGAAGGGGACAAAAGTCCCTTTCCCCTGTGGAGTCACTATGGGCTGCCCAGTTGCGCTCAGGATGCCGCAAGAGCCATTTTGGCGCCACAGCAGCCCTGCACTCTGCACATCTCAGGATGGGGCTGTCATTCTGCTCTCACTGCAGCTTCTGAGCTGTCTTCAACAACAACAACAGCTCCACGCAGAGCAGATTACCGTAGTCTAATCATGTTGTCCAGGGCATTGTCCACTATGGCCATGTCTGACCGACTCAGGTATGGCCACAGCTGGTGCACCAATGACCATGCCCTTAGCATCAGTCATGCAAAGCCTGCTCAAGCTTTCTAGTAAGTGAATTCATAGAGGAAAAAAATTCTGTTTCAAGGGTGGATACTGGCTCTTGTTTTTATGAAGCGGAGCAAATTTCTCCAATCTTCCAGAATGTGGTTACGATGCCTAATATGATTATTAGCAAATGACTGCTCTTTATTTGTTGAAATCGAGGCTCTTGAGGCATCCTCTGGGAGCGAAACATTTCATTTGCCAAGTTATCTCCAGAGAATGAAGATAGATGGCAAAAATCCACGGTGTGTGTGCTCCAGCTCATTTACATGAACGATACAAAAAGCTTGTGGAGGGAAGGGGGAAATGAGACAAGTCGACACACTGAGCAGATGACCCAGTATCCCGTTGGTTTGGTTCCTGTGCTAATTCACAAGCCTCACTTTCTCAAGTTATTGCAGCCCCACTCACATCCACTTTCAAAACCAGAATGTCATAGAGGAAGTGGAACATGGTTTTCAAGCAGAGGGCTGAACCAAACTTAAACCCAAAAACCGGTTGGGGGGGGTAAGTAAAGCCAATCTGAATCGGAACAGAAAATCTCTTGGTTTGCTTAAACACAAAGTGGAATCAAACCCCTAAACCAGCGATTTTCAACCTTTTTCATCTCATGGCGCACTGACAAGGCATCAAAATTGTCAAGGCATGCCATCAGGTTATTGACAATTGACAAGGCACACCATGCTGCCAGTGGGGGGCTCACATCCCCATTGGCCTTACTAATGAATGATCTTCCCGCAAATTCTTGTGGCACACCTGTGGACCACTTGCGGCACACTAGTGTGCCACAGCACAGTGGTTGAAAATGGCTGCCCTAAAGACCTTATGTGCTCTACTGGATCAGGCCACAGGCTCATCTAGTCCAGCTTCCGGTATCTCACAGTGGCCCACCACATGCCTCAAGGAGCACACAGGACAACAAGATACCAGCATCCTGGTGCCACTCCCTTGCATCTGACATTCTGAGGTAGCCTACTTCTAAAACCAGGAGGCTGCACGAACCAGTCATGACTTGTAACCTGTGATGGCCTTTTTCTCCAGAAATCTGTCCAATCCTTTTTAAAGGCATCTAGGCTAGACTCCGTCACCGCATCCTGTAGCAAGGAGTTCCACAGGTAAATTACATGCTGGGTAAAGGTAGATTTTCTTTTGTATGTTCTATCTCTCTGCCTGTCAATTTTAGTGGATGTCCCCTGGTTCTCATATTCTGTGATAGGGGAAAAAAACATCCTTCTATCCATTCTACCCATTTCATGCACATGCCCTGCTAGGCCACATTATTCACACCAGCCCTGCCCAGCATCCTCACTGAATGAGAATTCCCAAGATTCTTGGTGGGAATGACAATTTCACTGGTACAAATAATGCATGTTTGTGGTGTAACTAAGCTCTGGCTGTCTCAGATCTGAACGTTAGTGAGATCCATGTGTTTGACACGTTGAACATTGCTGATGATGATTAAATGCACACAGCAGGATCAGCCTACACAGCACTATACAACATAAGCAAAAGGGGCAGGATATTGCCCCCCCCCCCAATTCTTCCAGGCTAACATTTGACAATGTGGCAAAGCCTGAAATGCAGAGGAGGTAGCAAGGGATGAATTCTGGCCCATGCGCTTACACAGATTTGTTTCTGTTTGGGGATCATATTGGGGGCTGGAAAGGGTGCGTTTGGGGGATGAATGGACAAGGAGATGGTGAGAGTTTCCTAGGTACACAGGTGTAGGAGTGATTTATCACACCTGCAAAAGGAGAAGAGCAAATTCTCAGGGGGGAAACTGGCACCACCCTTGGCTGGCAAGTTTGCTGGGGTACAGGCAGACAAAGGAAGTTTGTTGCAGGATGATTGGCAGTACAAAGGGACTAGATGGTTGGCAGGGGAGGGACTAGTATGGCTTTTGCCATGGAGAAATACCTGAGTTTGGCTGAACAAGTGGTTGAAAATCCCACTTGGCTTGAAACCCATGAATGTCATTCACAGAGTGAATTTCCCAGGGAATAAAAGCACATCTGGTGGTAGCCTAAGACTAGGAAACTTGGGTTTCTTAGTCAACAGTGCCCTCTGGTGTTTGTTTCAGTGCTTCTGGTTCCCACTAACCAACCCTAATTGATATTTAAGTTACGTAGAGGACGTTGCAGGTTTGCTCAGGGCATGGAAGCCACATGTTTACACATCACAGGCTGGTTTACACATCCATGTTTGTCTCTAGATGACAGCAGCTGCAAAGGCAGGTATGGGGGCCAAACGAGATGTTACCAGGAACTTCCCACTCCTGCTCTGTCTCAAGAAACAGCAATGGGTGGCCAAATTCAGTTCATGGTAAAGGTCTTTTCCTTTGCCTCTATTTCAATGCCCTAACTCACCTCAGTGACCTAACTAGATAGGGTGCAAAGCACCTAGTTTTGCAGGGAGCCTCACCGCGGAGTGCAAAGGGCCCCTACCCTTTGGAGCCATTCTGGGTGATGGGAGCAAAACCGAGGCATTCGAAGGGGAGGGGAGGCATTCGTGATGAGGCTCCCTGCAAAACTTAGTGCTTTGCACCCCCTTTAGCTATACCAGCCCAGTGCCAAGCTCAAAATGTTGCCTTGGAAGTGATGTCACAACCGGAAGTGAAATCACGCCCGGGCTTTTTAAAAAGTGAAAATTGGGAGGAACTCACCTCCTCCCCCCAGCAGCTCACCACCCACTTGCTCTGCTGCCTCCCCCCAGTCAGTGGCATAGCTAAGGCATCTATCTGCTACTGGGATCAAAGAAGATTTTGTAGCCCCCCCCCCCTCCCCGCATGACAAAACCAAATTTAATTAAGTACATAAATGAAAAGTTATTGGTTCCATGCTGTATCATAATAACATCTCATTGGCACTCAGAACAATCAGTCTCATAGGTCAGTTTGGAGTTAAGCAAATCCACTTTTTGTTCCACAAGGCAGTTGTGTTTTCATTTTCTGGTTAATTGGCCATAACTTTTGATAGAATACAGATATTACAGTGCAGTTTATTTCATTGCACTCTGCATTAAATTACCTCTCCAATGATATATAACATGATAGTATTATTCATACATACCAAGATTTTCACAATTTTGGTCACTAGTGTCAAGCTCAGCTTGTTGCCCCCCTAAAGCTTGATGCCCGGTGCAACTGCTACTCCTTGCACCCCCTTAGCTATGCCACTGCCCAAATGCCACCCCTGCACAGGCACCCAAGCAAGCAAGGAAGCATGCAAACTCCGCCCCCTCCCTTTACTTACAAAGAGTGTGGCATTAAGCCTTCCTAGTACTTTGCAAATATCAGGTGGGTAGGGAGGAGTAGGGATTTGGAGCTGCTGCCATTTTTTTGACTTCTCCCTCCAGCAACACAGTACAAAATAAGTCAACATTTATTGATCAGGACCACATTAATCAATAACTGCAGCAAATATTGCCTAGGACACTTCAACTCCCATGTGCAGACACCTACCCTGGAAGAGACAGCTAATCAGCCAAGACCATCTTGGGGGAAACCATCCTGACTCCAAACCCAGGATCACCTCTTGGCAGCCCAAACAATTTTTCCACCAACCCATGTAAAGAGAGTCAAGGAAACCAAATTGTTCCACTTACCCCATACCAAGCAGCCCTTAAGGTAGACATCACATTCAGTTCCTAAGGATCAGCCCCTTGAGGTCAGCTTTAGTTTTCTTTCACACTTTCACTTGCCTAAGGCAGTGATTTTCAACTCATGTGCCATGGCAGTTTGGAGCACATTGGTTAAAACTTCCTGAAAAATTCTTCTGGGTTCTGCAGCTCTGTTTCTAAACAGAGCCACAGAGCCTGGAAGAGTGTCCCAGAAGCTGGAAGTGACATGACAACAGGTGAAGAGAAAACCATAGAGATCAGTATACCATCAGAGAGAAAAAAAAATATTGAAAATCTCTGGCCTAATGGCAAACACCAGATCCTATTCTTCCTTCCTGTCCTACACTGCCAATTTCTGCTGTCTTGGCTAACACCCACCTGAAGCACAGTCTGGGGTAGGCAAAAAAAAAAAAAAACCACCAGAGGCAATTGGACAAATTTCTGGAGGATAAGTTCATCACGGGTTATAAGTCATGGTAGGTATGTGCAAGAGGTAAGTTGCCTCTGATTGCCAGATGAAGGGGAGGGCGCCAGGACCCAGGTTGCACCTGTTGTCTTGTGTGCTCCCTGGGGCATTTGGTGGGCCACTGTGAGATACAGGAAGCTGGACTAGATGGGCCTTTGGCCTGATCCAGCAGGGCTCTTCTATGTTCTTTTGAACAAGCACGAAAATCAAACAGAACCGAAGTGGTTGAAAGCACAAAAATTCACCAGCAAATGAAAGAGAAAGCTACTTTATGAGCTCCCTCCTGGACCAGGTAGAGGTTATAAATGTGCATAAGCAGCTAAACAGTTTTAGGTCAAGTGTCCCACCTCCTTTGTTCAGGAGAGCACCAACTGTGACTGCCAGCCTCAAGACATCACGTGGTTCACTTCCAGGATTCAAAATGGTAGCAGGTCCAACAAAAGGTATCACTTCGATGGTGCATCTTGTTCAATGAACTTAGCATGGTCTTGAGATCAGTTCATTTCTAGTATTTGCCTTCCGTGGGAGGGGATGATTTTATACTTTAATACTTTTTTTGTCTTCCTTTTGTGAACCGTGTCAGGTGACAACACTGGAAAGGAGATATGTATGGTTTGAAAACAAATGCGCATGGTTACCCTATGTACCCTTTGAGTTGGCCTCATTTAGCTGCTATGCTCTCACTGGATAGCTGTGATTTTACCCAGGTAGTTTTCATCACTGAGCCGTTTTGACCTGTGTAAATACCTGGGCCATTTCCATAAACATTACATACTTCAGTGCGCTAGACATCATCATCATCGTACTCTGGTCAACACTGCAGCCCAGACCTTTCATTCACAAAACTGCTGTGTGTAAGAGTGTGGTTACTGAACGTCTTGGATAAGCCTATTACAGTAATTCTCACCACAATGAGCAAGGTGCACTTGGAGATTGGAAGGAACTTGTTTCTTTCCGTTAGTAACCACAGAAACTTTCTCTGAGGCCTTTTTGTTAATGATTCCCAGAAGAGGGGTGTGTGAGCGAGTGGATATGTTAAGTATGGATCACAGTTTGCCTCACATCCAGAGTTAACTGGTTAGGACAGTGACTTTCAAAGTTCCTTTCATGGAGGGTGGGGTCTCTTTCTCTGTCATTTTTCCCCCTGAAGAATCCCTTTGCTCAGCAGTAGAATACCTGTTCTAAGAACATAAGAAGAGCCCCGCTGGATCAGGTCAAAGGCCCATCTAGTCCAGCTTCCTGTATCTCACAGTGGCCCAGCAAATGCCCCAGGGAGCACACAAGACCTATGTGTGCTTGGGATTCTATGCTTGGGATCTTTAGAAAAGGTATGGAGAACAAAATGGCTAATATAATGCCATTGTACAAATCGATAGTAAGGCCACACCTGGAGTACTGTGTCCAGTTCTGATCGCCACATCTCAAAAAAGACATAGTGGAAATGGAAAAGGTGCAAAAGAGAGTGACTAAGATGATTACGGGGCCGGGGCACCTTCCTTACGAGGAAAGGCTACGGTGTTTGGGCCTCTTCAGCCTAGAAAAGAGACACCTGAGGGGGGACATGATTAAGACATACAAAATTATGCAGGGGATGGACAGAGTGGATAGAGAGATGCTCTTTCCACTCTCACATAACACCAGAACCAGGGGACATCCACTAGAGTTGAGTGTTGAGAGAGTTAGAACAGACAAAAGAAAATATTTCTTTACTGTGTGGTTGGTCTGTGGAACTCCTTGCCACAGGATGTGGTGATGGCATCTGGTCTGGATGTCTTTAAAAGGAGATTGGACAAGTTTCTGGAGGAAAAATCCATTAGGGGTTACAAGCCATGATGCATAGGTGCAACCTCCTCATTTTAGAAACGGGCTATGTCAGATGCAAGGGAGGGCACCAGGATGAGGTCTCTTGTTATCTTGTGTGCTCCCTGGGGCATTTGGTGGGCTGCTGTGAGATACAGGAAGCTGGACTAGATGGGCCTATGGCCTGATCCAGTGGGGCTGTTCTTATGTTCTAAGACAACAGGCACAACCTGCGTCCTGGTGCCCTCCCCTGCATTTGGCATTCAGAGGCAGCCTGCCTCTAAAACCAAGAGCTTGCACATACGTACTATGACTTGTAACCCGTAATGAACTTCTCCTTCAGAAATTTGTCCAATCCCCTCTTAAAGGCATCCAGGCAGGATGCCATAACTACTTCTTGTGGCAAAGAGTTCCACAAACTAATTCTGCATACAGAAGACAAAATTCAGAAGGCAAAATACTGAAGGCAAAATGTTCTGCATACGGAAGGCAAAAGCTAAAGGGATCAGGCAGGGAGCAATTAGGAAGTCCCCTGCCTGACACCCTGGGGAGCTGCTGCTGGTCAGAACATTCACTCTCCTCGGGTCTAGATGGTCTCACTAAGTGAGCATCGTGCAATTACCTCCCATGAAATTCCGGCATGCTGCAGATGTTCCTGGTTCCCACAGATGTTCCATGTGGACACACAGCTCGGAGCTCGGCTGAACCAGAAGTCAGTGGCAACATATGACATCATCATAAGATGCCCCAGCTCACAGCAAGCAAAGGGGTTCGCCAAGCAGCGCAGGCCCTTTGCAGGGAATATTGGCTGCAGAGGATTCTGAGACATGTGCTAAAGTTTCTCCTTGTCATTGGCAGAGAGCAAGTAGCTGTGGGGACATGATTTGGAGTGAGATAGTGGCACAGGAGAGGAATTAAACTCTGAACAGGCCACAATCTCAATCCAATTATCCTCTCTCCCCCATCAGCTTTTAGAGATAGACATTCCAAGTTCCAATTTCACCAAGCTGTCATGTCATACCTCATTTGTTTCCAAAGTCTGCAGTTATTTATTATTATTATTATTATTATTATTATTATTATTATTATTATTATTATTATTATTATTATTATTATTAACAGTGTTTATATACTGCTTTTCAACTAAAAGTTCACAAAGCGGTTTACAGAAAAAATCAAATAACTAAATGGCTCCCTGTCCCAAAAGGGCTCACAATCTAAAAAGATGCCAGGGAATACCAGCAGACAGCCACTAGAACAGACAGTGCTGGGGTGAGGTGGGCCAGTTACTCTTCCCCTGCTAAAAAAAGGAGCACCCACTTGAAAAAGTGCTTCTTACCCAGTTAGCAGAGGTTTAAGTTAAGGGGTTAAGCAGGGGCTAGCAGTTCTAGCCTTCTCGGTTTATTTGACATATTTATACCGCAGCTTTCCGTTTGGCAGGATCTGCCCAGCATCTTAACAATTCTACAAAACTCTGCAGGGTTTGCCACACATGGCTACAGGCTATCTGTCACCTCCCAATAATGGTGTGTGTTCAAAGCACTTCATATTACTTAATGGGCTGGCCCATCCATGAGGCCAGGTGAGGGGACTTGCCTCAGGCAGCGGATTGGCAAGGGGAACTCACCGCCTTCCATCCTCTCATGTCCACTGCTCCTCCTCCTCCTCCCACACCTGGATTGGAAAAGAAGGAAGAGGATGGAGCAGAAGAAGAAGTGTGAAGGAGAGCAGCGTGATGGACAAGACCATGGGTCTCCAAACCCCAGCCCGGGGGCCAGATGTGGCCCACGGCAAGCCTCTATCCGGCACGCAGCCAGCCTCTTGTCCCCTGAAAGCCTCTGGCCCACTTGGCTGAACATGACTGGAACTGTGCTCTGGTTGCATCTGGAGGGTGTTCTAAGGGCCAGAGAGTTTGAAGGAATGAGCCCATTCATTCATTTATTCACTCATCTAAGTTCCATCTCTAATTTATTTATATAAATTTTATATTTAAATTTTTTTTTCCAACCCTCAACACCATGCCAGATATTTGATGCGGCCCTCGGGCCAAAATGTTTGGAGACCCCTGGACTAGACATTGGACACAGTCAAGCTCACCACTCTCCTTCATCTGCTCTGCCCCCCCCCTCTTTTTTCATTGCAGGCAGTGGGAGGAGCAGAACCTCTTACATCAGCAGGTTAGGGTAAGGAGGTAAGCATTTGGGACACTGCTTCAGGGGCTGGGATCTCTTGGGTTGCCCCTTGTTTTAACCCTGACAACAACCCTGTCAAATAGGTATCGCTCTCCCCTGTATTGCAGCCGAGGCTGAGAAGGAGTTTATCTTAGAGGCAAAGTTTGACTTAGGAAAGCTTGGATTCACAGCTCTGGATTATGAATGAAGAGACCGGTTCATAGCTCAGTCTCTTAACTGCTATGCTACACTTGTTCTGAGCAACTGCCACCCAAACTAGTCTCTTAAGCCATTTCTGCCCAACGTTGCATACACAGCAGGGATCAAATGTGTACGCCTGTGGGGCTGGGCAGAAATGGGTTAATAATCAGCCAATGACGTGCCTGGCCTTATTATATCATCAGCATCATCCTCTCGACAACCCAATGAATTGTCCAGACATGCACAAATAGTGAATTCAAAGGGAAGTTGGTGGCCTGTCCAACCCTGTCACCCTTCTATGCCGCTGCCCATCAGCGTGATCTCCACAGACTCCAATGCTAGCGAGGTCATAAGGGGCGAGTGCTTGACTGGAAACCTCTAGCAAACATGCGCTTGATGGAGAAAGCAGGAGTGCCGATTCTGTGAAAAGGCTTTCTAGGGTGTCATTAATGGACTCGTGGCCTGTTGTGATGTCGGAGAAAGTGCTGTAATTCAGGGGCAAACTAGACAGGATGTGGGAGTAAAACACTTGGAGTTCCCAATATCTTTTATTTTCTTAAAAAAAAAAAAAAAAACAGCCACCAGTAGAAGTGATTTGGATTGGAATCATGGTACAAGGAAGGGGAGAACCTCCCCCCCCCCCACTATTGATTCCCTTCCCTGGAATGGCCTGCAAGGATCAGCTGTGTGAATTGGGCCTGCTAGTATAATAATGGTTGGCAACCTTCAGTCTCAAAAGACTATGGTAGAAGCCTGCAGCATCCAGTATTCCCAGGCGGTCTCCCATCCAAGTATTAACCAGGCCTGACCCTACTTAGCTTCTGAGATCAGACAAGATCAGGCATCTGCAGGGTAACAGCCTGCTAGTATATCTACCCCCTTTAAAAAAAAAATTTTTTTTAAACCTTCCCCGTGCATTAGCTGTTGCTGCCATCTCCCCCTTCTAGCCCCTCTCCTCATCCACCTGACTGCTTAGGGATGCAGCTAAGTGGGCAAGGTGAGATGATCCAGAGCTTTCCTCCTTATTCGTGCCTTCAGTCTGCCTCCTTTCCCTTGCCCCCATCAACTCTGTTTGAAACAAACAGGATAGGCAGAGCATTTTGGGAACATTTCGAGCCTGCTCCACTCTGGGTCGGCCCATCCATGAAGCCAACTGAAGCAGTCGCCTCGGGCAGCAGGTTGGCGGGGGTGCCCATCTTGCCTCCAATTAGAGATACAAAGATGGGCACTCCCACCAATCTACTGCTCACGGAAGCGAATGATCAAAAGAGCATCACTCTGCGGTTGCTTCTTGCAGCTCCACTGCTCTCCCAGAGGAGGAGGCCATAAACCGCTCACTCTCAGCAAGTGAGAAGAGGATCAGAGAGCTGATACAATTGGCTTGGGTGGCGGTAGGCTGGGGGGCGGTGCAAGGCCGGTGCAGAGCACCCCTCATCGGTTCACTGCTCCCCCCAAGTTGCCACTCAAAGCGGCCACTTCAGGCACTCTTGTGGTTCAGCTGGTCCTACCCACACCCCTAGCTGTTAGCGACAGAGGAGAAAAGTCACTGTCCAGTAGCACATGCAACTTGACTCAGCCAATAATTAAATCTAATTACAAATAACAAGTGGGGGGGGTCTGCAAAGCCACAGTGAGGATGGGGGGGGATTTTCACAAATTGTTCAGCTAATTGCGCCCTACACTATTTTAAAATTTTAGAAATGACTAAATTTTCCACTTTAAAATGGTGCACAGGGAACTGCAATCCAGATCAAAAACACAGGAAACCCACCCAGTGGCGTCACTAGGGTTTGCATTACCCAGAGCAAGAGGCCAGCATGTCATCCCGTGATGGACGTCCTCCCATACAGTGGGCAGGTCAATTCCTCAGGCGTTGGGCATGGTGATGCGCCACTGCAGCGCTCCAGCTGGTCTTTTGGCTATAACTTTTGTCAAAACAGAGGTATTTCAGCACTGGTTTTTTTTTTTCATTGCATTCTGCGTGAAGTCACACATCACATGATGGTATTATTCAAAAACACCAAGACTTTAAAAATTTTGGCCAGTAGTGATGTCAGCCCATCACCCATGCAACCAACACCCTCCTAGCGTTACCACTGATTCCACTGCTGTTTTACCCCATGTTGCTCTCCCGGCACATGCTTGCTTTTAAAAGTAAACCTCCTATCAGGGCAAATTGCACTATGAATGGGAAGCTGGCAGGCACAATTTTTGTTCCTGTACCTTTATCCCACCATAGCAAATAACAGCTTGATGGACACTATTTGAATCAGGATACACCATGACTCCAGTCCTAATTCCCTCACTCTTGTGTGTTGACGATGACAAAAATGTCGGGAGTCTCCATGTCATGTCAGTTTGGTTCTTAGGCTACAGGGCCTTTTGAGCTCTCTTCCAGATCAAATCACATAAAAACAATTGTGACAGAGTAACCCACATTCTGCAGCCTGCATGAACTATGGAACTATTTTGCATAACGCTACACATTGTGCTTAATTTATTCAGCCATGTTTAGGATTTCACATAATTTCTCCTCTTCCCTTAGTATTACCTTAGTATCAGCTGGGGAAAATGCGCAACTCTACCTCCAAAACGGAGATTACCATGTAATTAAGTTGTGGCAAGTTCAGACTGGACAAAATGACAGTGTTGCATAGAACACATGCATACCCTATGAGCAGCACTGACCCATGAGGGACTCAGAGGTGATCATTAGCATAGGAACTATTATAAAAAGATTATTACATTTGTAGAAGATTCATAGACAAGTCCATAAAGGAGAGGTCTATTCATGGCTATTAGCCAGATGCATCATCCAGGCAAACCAGCTGCTTGTGAGCAAGTTGCCAGTCACCATGTTCAACCCCTAAGCTTCCCAAGGACTTTATTAGGAAGGAGAATGCTGCTGAATTAGGCAGGTGTCTGGTCTGATCCTACCAGGCCTTTCTTATGTGCTTTGATGATCCAGGAACGGGAACTCAAGGCAGAGTGACTTGAGACTGAGTGGCAAAAACATGTGTTTTCTGCTGACTCGCGTACACTCGGGTCAGGTATGTCAATGACTCCGGCACTGATTCAAGTCTGAGGATACTGACTCAGAAATGAGTCCCCATGCATGCAGACCTGTGTCTGTCTGGGTGTGCTTGCTTACTTTTTTTGTGGCGTGAAAGACCCTACAGGGCCATCATTCAGATTTGGCAAGCAGCAGCAGGAAAGTTCCAGCCAGGACACAGAGAAGGGTTAATGTTTTGCATTGAGCAGGAGGCAGGGGGAGGGAGGCAGGAACAGGCTCTCTTGTCCACCTCTGAAGGAACCAATCATCATTGCACAAAGGTTTTTTTCCCTGGACAAGTGAGGGGAGAAGGTGGGGTGGGGGGAATAGGATCCTAGCCATGGCAGAGAAACTCATGGCATGGCTCCAGCATCCTCATTGAATGACCAACCACAATGGAACTACTTCTGAGTTGAGCCTCAAAGGATTGGGTCATACTTGCTGCTTGTGTTCCTGCTCTCATGCGGTCTGCCTACTCTGCTCTCATGCAGTCCGCCCAACACCATGTGTGGGATGGAGACACACACACACCCCCACCAGGAGCTGATTTTTCCACAGTGTTATGCCTGACATGTGTATCAAAAAGTCTTGGGACTTGAGTTCTTTAGGTTCCCCAAAATGCTCTGGGCAACTCGGAAAGTTTGCCCATTAGGACTCGTTTTAGAGTCAAGTTAAAGGGAGCAGAGATTCATGACTCGACTCGAGTCAAGCCATGCTGGATTTGCCCATCTCTGCTATGATCTGACCTTGACAGAAGGCTCAAAACAACTTAAGGGCTGTCTTGCTGTTTCAAGACACCTGCCTAGCCCCCATGCTGACTCCAAGAGTGGCTGCAGCAGTAGACACTCACAAGCAAGGCAAGATTGTGATAGAGTAGCCAGATGGGAGGGCGGTGTGATAAGTCAGGCAGGAGCAGCAACACGCCATGTAAATGTTCCCTCCCACTTACCATCAGAGCAATTCCAGACAGTGACGGCAACACTGTGCTTTGCTATCACTACCCGGAATAGCTCTGGCAGTGAGCGGGAGTATACATGCTGTGTTGTGGCACTTGTCAGACATACCGCACTGCCTCCCTCTGGCTACACTACTGTTGTGATATCCAGCCTTGTGACCTTGTCACCTGGTGACAATGAATTAAAAAACAAACCAGCAACACAACCAGGAACCCAACTTAGGAATTCGCTGCCTAAAGCATGCTGCTTCGTGAGAAATACACAAAGTTGCCTTTTACTGGTCCCAGTCGCCCAGTATTGTCTATTTGGACTGCCAACCATCCCTTGGGTGTGCTCTTCCTCATTGCCTGTAAACATGGGAAGTCTCATGCTTTCTGGTGGCTCACAAACCTTCTTTAGCTAGAGATGCTAACAAGCAAGGCAACAATTCATCTCTGTCAGTGTCCCAGTTACCAAACTGCATCTGCTGGATCAATTTATCATGGCAAGAGGGATCATGTAAACATGGGGGTGGGACAGCAAACCCGGTCTGCTGCGTGCATCAGGCCTGTTTCGCTGGGAAACTCTGGAGCAAGGGATTTCTGTGGGAGCAGTTCTTGTGCTCCTTTACCCTGTAGGTGCTGCTCCTCCAGCCATGTTCGAATGCAAAAACTGAGTCCTTTCAAGTGAGAAGTGGGCCTTTCAAATAGGCACACACAGGGACTTGATCCTTTCTCAGTCACCCCACTAGAGCCGGTGTAGGTCAGGGGTGTCCCAACTTTTTGGCAGGTGGGCCACATCATCTCTCAGACACTGTGTAAAATTTGAATAAATTTACATAAATCTACATAAATGAGTATATTACAGATGGAACTTATATGAATGAATGAAGGTCTTGGAATAGTTCAAGGCCCATAAAAGTCCTTGCCCAAAGCAAGACCGGCCTTTCCTTCGTGCGTGAAACAACAAGCAGTGGAGCTAGCCCTTGTCCCACAGCTCACACAAGAGGTTGAACAGTCGTCCTCACACTGAGAGCAGTTGTATTGGGCCAGTGTGGGCTCTAACAAGTCTCTGGAGGGCCAGGGGCTCACTGGAGACTGGGGGCTCCCCGCGGGCTGAATTGGAAGTCCCTGAGGGCTGCAAACGGCCCCTGGGCTGGGATTTGGGTATCTCTGGTGTAGATGATGAGATGTGGCCCATGGATGGATCTCAATTCCCACCCAGCTCTGCTTCCTTGGGGCGTGATGAGCAAGTCTCTCTCAGCCTAAACAACTTCACAGTCTCGTTGTGAGGGTGCAAATGGGATAATACCGCTGTGAGTGCCTGATCCTCTCTCCCAACTGTGACCAAGCTTTAAGTCTGCCATAATATTATAGATGGCCATGTTGATCCATTAGAAAAAAAAAATCCAAAAGCCACAATGAGTAATATCTTTATTGGGACCAACCAAAAACACACACAATCTCAAGCAAACTGTAGAGTTCTCAAGAATTCTTCATCGGGCTGGATATTAAGCAATGCGACAAAAAGAGGTGGGGTGGCAAGGTATGGTGTAACAGCCGACTCTGCAATTTATAACAGTCCTGGTCTGCAATCCTATATGCATCTACCTGGGAGTAAGCCCCTTAGAACTCAATGGGACTTACTCCTGAGTGGACATGCCTGGCCATGCAGTCTTAATGGCATACAGGAGGAGTGAAACAGACTCACTGCCCAATCCTATCCCCCACCATTGGCGCAGATGCAGCCAGGCTGGCAGTGAGCATGCTACGTGCAATGGGGGCGTGTCAATCAGACAGCCACCAGGAGGTATTTTTTACTTACCCCCTTCAGACTGCCCAATCACCTATAAATATCAGCTATTTTGCTGGTGTACGTCCAAGGAGAGAAAAAGGGCAGGGGGGCTTAGGAAAGAGGGGATAAGATCTGGCACACACTGGTCCTGCCAAGATCCACCCCACCCCATCCCTTCACCCTCCCTGCCTCTGCCCTCCTCATGATCTTCCATGAAATTCCTCCTCCCACCCATGGTATTCCTCTTCCAACTTACTGGTGCCAATGGTGGCCTCTGGAGCCACTGCTTCACGCACCGTGGCATACTGCCCATTTGCAGCAAAGGCCCAGAAGCATGCAACAGTGGCCCGGCTTTTGTGCCACCAGAAAGCTCCCTGCACTGCCAGAATGCAGGTTCCAACAGGGCAGGGCAATCATAGGAATTAATCCACCTCATCAGGTGTGAAAGAGGGTCAACATTTGTCCACATGCTGCCATCCTTTGTTTCTTCGGGTCTCCCTAAGATGTTTGTCTCCTTGATTTTCTGTTGCAATCATAAGTGCCTTGGGAGCAAGGACCTGTCAAGGTCCTGTTGCCTGTGTAATTCTGCACAGTTCTATGTCCTTTGAAGTCACAGTGTTAACTCTAATATAAGCTACACAATTATTAAAATAAAACTAAGAAGACCCTTCTTGTTTACCAACCTAACGAATAAGTGAATGCTCTGGTGGTGTATGGAGAAGCTCGAGCCCAGCCTCCAGCAGAGAGAGCTGATTAAATCTGCGCTGGGAAGATGAGGAGAGGAGCGTCTTTGTCGTAGAAGAAGGCAGGGAGGCTTTTCTGCAATGGACAGGGCAGATAAGGGGAGCCTGCAACCAGCAATGTTTGTCCGGCTTTCACACCAGAGGATCTTATCCAGTGTCCTTCTCTGAAATCCACTGCTTGTTTGCTCTGGGGGCACAGATAGCTGATGGGTGGGAGCCTTGTGGTGTACTCGTTCAAACAGTTCCTACATCCCACTGGCTCATGTCAGTAAACAAAGGGGCCCGCAGAGGAAAATAACCAAGCCCAGAATGGACAGGCTGCTCCTTTAGTGGAACAGCACAGGCTGGTGGTAGCTATAAGCCAATGTGAGTGGAAAATCTTGAGTACAGAGTACTGGGATTCAATTCCCTGCCGGGCGCCAAAGCGCACTCCCATAAAGGGTTGTTCTGAAAATCGAGAACAGTGTCTGGGCTTGGTCTGAGCGCTCAAGAGGCAGCTCTCAGCCTGGCCAGTTCCTGCATAAGAGACTGGCTGCGGACCCCAAGGTATATCAGCTTGAGCGCCATCATGGAAGACAGATAGGGTGCAAATGTACAATGTAGAAGGGAAAAAAAGACTTGATTTGGCAACTAGATTCTGACATCTCCTTTCTCCCTAGAGCTGCCATCCCAGTGGGGTAGCTAGAGGGGGTGCAAAGCAGTAAGTTTTGCAGGGAGCCTCACCACAGCATGCAAGCAGCCCCTCCCCCTTCCCTTTGGAACCACCATTTTGCTCCCCTTGCCCAGAATGGCTCCAAAGAGGAGAGAGAGAGAGGCCACCTGCACACTGCGGTGAGGCTCCCTGCAAAACTTACTGCTTTGCACCCCCTCTAGCTACGCCACTCTGCCACCCAATTCTCCTAAAAATAGAATTCAGCTCTAGCTGCTTCGGTTTTGTTGAAGCACATCTTTCTATCTTGGCTGATGCTTGCTCAGAGGGTTCTAGATACTGATGAGCACCCCTCACTCTTATTACTCTGTGCTGGCCTTGACAAGAGTCTCCATGCATTGATGTCATGCAGCATGGATCAGGTCCTCTCTGCTCCCGAGCAGTCCTTCAGCAGTGGCAGGGACAGCCCAACCTGGACCATGAAGACAGCAGTCATGTCAGAGGTCCTGGATGCTCCTGAACAAATGCATTGGATTGAACGGCACTGTGTCATGAGAGCTACACTACTTTCAATGCAGGACAGCTGTGCACAGAAGCAACCACGTTCCTGGGCTCAGGCTGCTGATGGCATGAGTCAAGGTTAGATATTTCTGCAGTGACTGCAGCATGGAAATGGCAGGAAGGATCTCATCAATCCTGGGTTGGCAGCAGCATATTCAAAGGCAGACACATCTGGGATACAATGCTGCTTAACACTGAGGCCATTGGTCTATTCTTGAAACAGCCTTGGTTGCCTTGCTGCACGATCCATGCTGAATCGTGCTGAACACTTGACTGGGGAGGGTGCATCCCTATTCATTCTGCTGGACCCACTGGGCTGCCCAGTAGAGTGCCCCACTCTGGGCTACCCACTGAGTTTTGACTGGGGCAGTGTTGTAGCTAAGGGATCTGGCATCTGGGGGCACAAAAATGTTTAACACCCACCCAGAGATTAATATCCCCTGAGGTCCAGATGCCCAGAATACCCTCTGGGGTGTCGGGGAGGGGGTCTGAGGAGGGGGAGGCAGCAGTCTCCCTGAGTCTCAGAAAGCCTCAGAGGGCCTCAGATTCCACCTTTGGGGGTGTGGCTTGGCACCGCCCTGCCCCAGCTTAGCTACGCCACTGATTGTTCCTGGGGTCCAAGTTTCAGAAGGTGGTGGTAGGGAGCACCTCTTCAGTGCCTTGGCAGTTCACCTTTGGTATTCCTCAGAGCTCTATTCTTTGCTGTTCAGCATCTACATGAAGCCTCTGGGGGAGGCCATCCAGAGATCTGTGGTGACCATTTGGGATACACATCCATCAATATGTGAATGACCCCCACTTGACCTCTCATTTTCTTCTTTAGCTAAGGAGGTTGTAGAGGTAGAGTTGGGCTGGATGAGGGCCAAGAAGCTGAAGTAAATCCAGATAAGTCAGAAGTACTATCAGTGAAGAGAACTGTGACCCAGGCTTTGAATTATATGGGGTTGGGGTGTACCAGGCCCAGGTATGGGGTTGGGGTTGGACCAGGACCAGGTATGCAATTGTGGTTCTCTTAGAACCGCCTTGCACCTGAATGCTCAGGTGTCCTCTGTGACCAGAAGCACCTTCCGGCTTTGGCTGGTACACCAGCTGCATACTTTCATGGAGCTTCCTTAGAGGAAATATAGTTTACAGGCCCAAAATGTATATGAGCAAGTGTGCACAGTTCACACGCATACACACCATCCTGTCATGCCTGGCGCCCATAAACACAAATTCAACTGCAAGAAGTGTAAGGAGGGTCCACAAAAGGAATGAACAGAAGCCGAAGGGTGTCAGTTCCATGGACTGTGCCATGAGCTCAGAAAAGGCCTTGCACAACTTGTGTGTTGCCTATAGCAGCATAGCTACAAGGAGGTGGTGCAGTAAGAGTTGCAGGCACCACAATGTGTCAATGTGTCAATGACTGGGGCATCTGGGAATAATTAAAAAGCACCAGGGGAAGAAAGGACAGGGCAGTGCTGCCACCAGTTTCTTACTGCTTCCCAGTAAGTATTCCATTTTGGTACCCAGTAGGAAAAGCTAACCAGGCACAGTATAGACAAGGGTATTCCTTAACTGCTGTCAATTCATGTCCGCCTGAGATATCCCAGGCACCATAAGGGGCACATGCACTTTCTAAAGAACAGAAGGAGTGCACAACTGGGCAGCCCTTGCAGGACTTTTACCCCAGAACCTCTCTAAACCTGGAACCACTAATGGCTTCAGCCATACATTTTTCAGTTCCATTCTATCATGTTTGGGATGGGGGCAACCAGAACTGCACACTGTATTCTCAATGCAGCCACTCTATAACTACGTACTTTAGAAGGTCCAGGGGGGAGAATAAAACAGTCCATTCTGAGTTGATTATTTGTACTGTAATTAGGTTTTATTTCTTTATCTTGAGCCTTGTTACATTTTGATGAAATGCTTGCACTAAGTTATTGTTTACTGGTTTGATCGGTGTGCCTCCATCAAGCCAGCCAAACTGGTCCATTTGTATTTCCTTGACATTACAGATCTCACTCTTGCTTCTCTGGTTTGAAGTCTCTTCTTATGATGCCAAGCTGGGGAGTGGGGGGTTATAATAGGGCACTTGGAGGGGGGTCACATCCTCCCAATTCAGTTAACGCTTGCAGGAAGTGGTTGGCCAGCCCCTGCCTGAGAGCTGATACCCCTTCTCAGAAATGAACACGCAGTTCTCTAAAGATAGATTGCGCAAATTCTAAAGAAAACCCACCAGAGGCCCTCGGGAACCTACAGCTGCAATTCCCCAAGCAAGGAGTTCCAGAAGAACGTCAAAAAAGCCACCACCAGACTGGCACTTGACGCAGCTGCCTGGCGGACTCAACCAACGCTCTGTGGCGGAGCAGGCCTCTTATGCAAGGGCTCTCGGGTTTCACATCCGCATCACCCACATTATGTCAAGAGGGTGGCAGCTGCACACATCCTTTGCCCCCGACCCCTGTGCAATTTTAACCGTAACTTCAAATAAGGGCTTCTTCTCCTTCCCAAGGGCTGCAGTAGTCCTGAGAACGTCTGCTGAGAACAGGGTGCTTTGAGAACAGTCCCACCTTTGGTTTTGAAGAAACAGGTGCGGCTGAGAAAATAAACACATGGGGGGTGATTGGGAAGAGTGCAAGTGTCGTGGCAGGAACCCTGATCTCCATAATCCAGATCAGTGAACTTTTTCAGAAACTGGGTGTTCCTAAAATGGCCAAAATTCAGTTTATGGGATTTCAGACCAGACTATACCTTATACTGGAGCTCTGTGACTGGAAACCCCAACATGATTCTCTCCCGAAAGAAGTAGCTGCATGGGATCCACTTCAGATTAGGGCCATGGCATGGAAGGAAGAAGTTCAACCCTTTCCTCCCTGCACCTGAGCCCTGTCATATAGCCCCCCCAGTAGCATAGCCAATAGGGGCACAGTAAGTATTGCAGGTGCCGCAATGCACCATGCAAGTCTAGATGCCAATGTAAGGAGATGCTGTCTGGCTCGGTGAGTGCCTGCACATTGCCATCGCTGCCCCAATGGCTCTGACAGCAAGTGGGAGGGGCTGCTTACATGATGCAATGCGGTGCCTGCAATACGTACCATATGCCCCTCCCCCCCGGCTACACTACTGCTCCCCCCTAAAGCTGATATTAGTCAAGAAAAGAAACGCTCACAAGCACAAATGGCACCTGATTATGTCCCTCTCTGTGGCTACTAGTAGCTTCAGGGAGTGGCTGCTAAGTTGAGGAATTGGTGCAGAGGGGAAGAGTTGGACCCACCTACCCTCATGCCACAGCATGGTTACAGTTCAGGATGCCCCACAACTGGTTTTGCAAGAAGAACTTCCAATCATGGCAAACCTACATGGCCTGCTGCGCCACGAATGGTCTGCAGGTGTGCTGCGGGGGTTTGGGGGAGGGTCATTTATTAGTAGGGCCATTGGGGGATGTGAGCCCCCCACCAACAGCATGGTGTGCCTTGTCAATTATCCAAAAACTGATGGTGTGCCTTGACAATTTTAGTACCTTGTCAGTGTGCCTTGAGACAACGAAGGTTGAAAAATCACTGCCATATGGAGACACACCAGTTCATGCCAACATGTGAAATGTTGCCATCCTATTGCAGTCCTGGTCTGAAAGATATGATCCTACCGCAGTGAGTGACATTCAGGTTTGATGGCTGCAACGTGCTATCTGTGGAGCTGAATATGAAAAGCATTCCCAAGTGATGCTGAAACCCAGCAACTAATTCATGAATTGGTACAGGGACTGGGCCTGCTATATTGTTTTGACCCCAGATCAGAGGGAAGGGGCCTGCTCAATCACCCACTTACTTCTGTATAAAATGGGAGCCCCTGGGGAATCCGCTATTCCCCTTAGTTATTAATAAAGAGCCACACTATTTGCATACACTCGTTCCCTACCTTGAAACCTCAAGAGAGCCACCACTCCCATGAGGGCAAAACACTTTCCATTATTCCCAAAGCAGCCTCTTCCTGACCACCTTCACAGGTCACTGCGATAGCACCTTTATATAGCTGCCCAAATCTGGCACGCTAGGCTGTGAAAAACTGTACAACAGCCCATTAAAAATCAATGGTTGAAGTAGGTTTGGGAATGTGGGACCAAGCACTAGCTAACCGGCAGCCCAATCCAGTGTGGGAAGCAGGAGGGGTGGGAGAGGGTGGAATGGAGGAGGGGGGGCAAAACTGGACAGAGATGGGGGAACAGGGGCAGGAAGGCTGCAGAAGGATGAGGATTCGGTGGTGATAGTGTGCGTTGGATCCTATTCCTCTCCCTGCCTCCCATCCACTAAAACTGAGTGTTGGGAGGGTTAGGACAGACAAAAGAAAATATTTCTTTACTCAGCTTGTGGTCGGTCTGTGGAACTCCTTGCCACAGGATGTGGTGACGGCATCTGACCTGGACGCCTTTAAAAGGGGACTGGACAAGTTTCTGGAGGAAAAATCCATTGCGGGTTACAAGCCATGATGTGTATGTGCAACTTCCTGATTTTAGGAATGGGTATGTCAGAACGCCAATGCAAGGGAAGGCATCAGGATGAGGTCTCTTGTTATCCGGTGTGCTCCCTGGGGCATTTGGAGGGCCGCTGTGAAATACAGGAAGCTGGACTAGATGGGCCTATGGCCTGATCCAGTGGGGCTGTTCTTGTGTTCTTATTTCTTTCCTTGGACTTGCACCAGCAAAATTGCTGTCACAGGTCCAAGGAGAAGCACTGCAAGGCAAGAGATGTATGCCTCCTGTTCTCCCCCACAGGTTACAATGTGCACCTTTTCGCCACAGCTTCGCTGACGGGGTGTGTGTGTGTGTGTGTGTGTGTGGATTGGGCCATAACTCGACAAATTAAGCAAGTTAAACACTCAGTTTTTAATACTAAGACAACACACCAACAATCTGTTTCCCTTTTATATCTTTTATTGAAACACCTCCTATGAGTAAGCAACAAGCTCCTCAATAAAAATGTACATTTTTTTAAATATTCCCACATTCTCCTGCCCCTTTCTTTGTTCCTTAACCTGCTAGCGTCACTTGTTTATATTTTAACGTATAAAGCGCTCTTTCTTATTATGCTGTCATTATTTGTAAGTATAGTTTTTCTGTGTTCCGGTATTTTTTTTTAATTGTACATTTTCTAATATTTTATCTTACTTTTGAATTTTTGACAAAATAAAATTCACGTTTTAAAGAAGTGGCTGCGCTACCAGGCTCCAGGTCATTGGGCGGAAATCCATCCATGTGCTCCCATAATAGTTGTGGTTCCCTCTCCACAGTCCCTCAATATCTCACCACTCTCAGCTGAGCATGTAAATTGCCTCCATTGAAAAGTCAAAACAAGACGAACTTCCCCATTTCTGGTTCAGGAAGATCCCGGAAGAAAAACACAAGCTGTTTTCCAAAGCCAGAAGCCTGTCTGGTTTGTTCCAAGCTCTGTTTCAAAGCTGATTCAGGCCTGTTGAGCAGGCAGTGATGTCGTAAGAAGTGCTAGAGGAATAAATGATGGGAAAGCTGTTGCTTCCTGGAACAGCATGCTGGGCAAGCTGGACTAGAGCCACAGGAATTTGGAGGATGGTTGTTTATTAGGAGGGCTTTTGGGGATGTGAGCCCCTGCCCCTCCCATGTGGTACGCACCACATGAAGTTGTTTTGAACATGCCAGTTGTCACTTGGGTGGGGCAGTTGAATCCAAGACATGGTTGTGTGCCATCAACAGTGCATGACATTGACTTGATTAGGCATGTGACAAGGGGCCTGCTGAGTTGTCATTTTACATTTGCATCGAATGCCGGTGTTGTGCTGGATTCTGAAGTAGGCACATCCTGTTGTGGCATGGAGGGGTTGGTGGAGCAGGCAGTCCATTGCACAGATCCCAGTGGGTTGAAGACTCAATGAACATGGAGAGGGGGAGAAAGAACTGGATGGATGCTAGAATAGAGAGAGGATGCCTTAGAGCAGTGATTGTCAACAGGTGAGCCAAGACACATTGGTGTGTCACAAATGGTCCATAGGTGTGCCACAGGAATTTAGAGGGTGGTCAATTATTAGTAGGGCCTTTGTGGATGTGAGCTCCCCCAACTGGCAGTACAGTGTGCCTTGTCAATCATCAAAAAAGGAATGGTGTGCCCTGAAAATTTCAGTGCCTTGTCATTGTGCTGCGAGCAATCTGCTGTGTTGCTGCAATCACTACCTTAAAGCATTCTTCTGACTCGTGCCTCCTCTCTGCTCTCATTCGTGAAGAAGAACCCGCTGGTGGAGGTACCTGGAATCGTGTGTCTGAAATCCTGTGGCTCGGAGACAGTCTGGAATCCTGTGCCCAATTATGGAGCAGAGAACCTGGATGTGTAAATCTGCAAACAGTATTCACAAGTGACTGGATCAGGCAGCAAATACACTCCAGTTCAGGCACTTCCAGAAGCGTAGCTAGAGGGGGTGGCTTGGTAAGTACAAGTAGGCACCACAATGCACCATGTAAGCGGCCCCTCTCCTTCCCCATCGGAGCCTGTGTGTTGCCATCACTGCCTCAAATGGCTCCAATGGCGAAGGGGGGCCACTTACATGACTCGTTGTGGCGCCTGCCATACTTACCAAGCTGCCCCCCCATAAGAACATAAGAAGAGCCCCACTGGATCAAGCTAAAGGCCCACCTAGTCCAGCTTCCTGTGTCCCACAGTGGCCCACCGGATAAGATACCTGCATCTTGTTGCCACTGCTCTGGCTATGTTTCTGAGTGTTCTGACATGCCCTTCAATGAGCGAGGGGCTGAGGCTGCATTCCGCCTCCACCCGCTATTCCCACACTGGAATCATGCTGAATAATTGAGTGAGCAAGAAACTGCGTCCCCCTCCTGCCCCCTCCGTACAACAAAGAGTTGGCCACACAGCAACAGAGGAAACGAGCAACATCTGGTCAGCTTCCTCCCTCTGGTTGAGCATTGCAAATGAACAGCTGTGTCTGACATTCCTTCCTGCACAGGAATCCATCAGACCCGAGTCCCCCTTCACCACACCCCGCAGCACTGGCATCTGGGCAAGTGCCAAGAAGGTAATCGGAGCACTTTTATTTCCTCGGAGGTAGCCTGGAAAGGAACCCCATAACAGGGATACCAGCTTTGTTGTTCATGTCAGTTCATCTCCACCCCTCCTTAAAGTATTATTATTTTTTAAATAATTGGCTATCTTAGTTCATTCGTATAAATATAAAATATTGATCTGCATGGGGGGAAATATTGCTTATGTGAATAATAAGCCAGGCTATGGGCCAGGATAGTGTTGTGCCTCAGTCTCTAAACCGCGGATTGCTGAGTTAGGAAAAAAGCCTTCCCCGTGCCACTTGGTGCTTTCCGTTCTGCGCTGCCACCTGTTATCTTTCAAGCCAATCTTCTCAGAAATTCAGGCTGGGTAGCTGAATTGTCTGTTGTCCCAGCAGGCTCTGCGCCCCGATTTCTGGGCAGAAGCGGCCGCCAGGTATGATTTTCTGAGAAGACTGACCTGAAAGCACTATGCAGCACCAGGAAGGCTTTTTCCAAACGCTGAATTTGGCCCATGAGCCATGGTTCAGAGCCTGCTGGTGCAGTGGTTCATGAGTTAGACCTGGAAGCTCCAGGTTCTGTTGGAAAAATCCATTACGGGGTACAAGCCATGATGTGTATGCACAACCTCCTGATTTTAGAAATGGGTTATGTCAGAATGCCAGATGCAGGGGAGGGCACCAGAATGCAGGTCTCTTGTTATCTGGTGTGCTCCCTGGGGCATTTGGTGGGCCGCTGTGAGATACAGGAAGCTGGACTAGATGGGCCTATGGCCTGATCCAGTGGGGCTGTTCTTATGTTCTTATGTTCAAATCCCCGCTCAAGCCTTGAAGCTTCCTGGGTGGAAATGTCCTGCTAAGGATAGGATTGGGCAGCCAAGGGACAATCCTTGGGGCACTAGATCAAGACGCTAGATCAAGAGGGTGGAGCAAGTGAGCAGCACCACAAGCACATCAGGCACAAATAATTCCAAATCAAATTGTGGGAAGCAAATATTTTAACAGAAGAAGGTGAAAAGCCCTTTGTAAAAATACACCATGAGATTATCCAAGTCATGTTTGCCTGAAAGGCTCCTGAACACAGAAGGAAGGCTTTTTTTCCCAATCAGCCAATGATCCAGGAAAAAGTTTGATGTCGTTGCTGTGATGTTGCAGCTAATGAATTAAACATTCTCATGCAGGCTTGGACTAATTTGACTCAGGGGCTGAATGTGGATTCATCACATGGGAGATGGAATGTATCTGGTTTGTGGATTTTCTAAAGAAAGCAAACAATCTCAGCCGTAATAAAATATACTTTCCTACCCACTCAGACGCTGATCAAATAATCACAGATGGAACTTATGGGGAGTTTGTTAATTTTAAAAAGATGTAGTTATAATTTTTCTGGATTGTAGCAGAGGCAAAAAAAAAAATCATAGTAGAGATTTTTTGGTGCTTCAGTTTCCCTCAGAAAAATCTGCTATGAGTTTCACCGTCTTCAGTTGAATCGTGGAATTGTTCTGGAACCTCCTGGTCTGCATCAGAAATGAACAAATCCATGGTAACAAATATACAGGGATATGGGTTTTGCAGTGCTACACAATGCGGAAGCAGAATGCATTTCAGCGCACATGTGTTGTCAATCAATTTGATAGCGTATCATAGGAAATACAGGGTGACCCAAAAAAAACAGAACCCACAAATCTTTGAATAAAACTGTTAATTTTAATTTTTCTTCTTTTTTCTTTCAGACTTTTATGCAAAGCAACCAAGATAACTGAAACTTTGGGTAATAATCGTACACAGATTGAAGTTTGAGTCCAGTAAGTTTCTTGAAATTTACTGGACCTTTGTAGGATTTAATAAAATTTTTATGGGTTCTGTTTTTTTGGGGTCACCCTGTAGTTTTCTTTAACTTTTTAAAGAAAAGTTTTCCTCTTCTCCTGCAGCTTACATATTAAAAACATGAAACAAGGACACAGCAGCAGTTAGACCCATAATCGTACAGAGCAACACAAATACACAATCATCAACAGCCAGCTCATTTCAAACCAAAGTGCTGAATTTTCAGCATCACATGGCGGAAGGAAAGTCGAGCAGGGGACGCCCATGGGAAGGGGTTCCACAATCAGAGCTCCCACTGAGAACGCCCAGCTTTAGTTTGATGCCCACCTCACTTCATCAGGTACCGGACACCAGGACCTGGAGCCAGTAGCGCCGCTATGATTGTTGTCACGATTGGTGGTAAGTCATGGTGTCACCCTCATGAATCTTGTCCCATACCTGTTTTGCCCTGACCCCACCCCCACTGTGTGCACGCGCCCTTCAAGGTGATGAAGAGTCATTCCTCTGCGCCAAGCCTTGTGCAACTTGGGATGTGATAAGCTGTCCACCCACCCACTGTTCTTGGCCTTCATTGCGTTACCCAGTGTGGGCCACTCCCCCTGCACCTCTCTAGTGATGCCACTGCTTGGAGCAGAGTATAAATATAGGGCCAGGTCTTCAAAGAGGAAAATATAGTTCAGTATAGTCCTTAAGGTACTCAGATCTTAAGCAAGAACCAGGACCTTGAACTGAGTCTGAAACACACTAGTAACCAAGAACTCGTGCAAGGAAAGCGCCCTACAGGTAGACCACAGCTGCGATACAAGGATATCTGCAAGAGGGATCTGAAGGCCTTAGGAGTGGATCTCAACAGGTGGGAAACCCTGGCCTCTGAGCGGCCCGCTTGGAGCCAGGCTGTGCAGCATGGCCTTTCCCAGTTTGACGAGACACTTGGCTAACAGTCTGAGGCTAAGAGGCAAAGAAGGAAGGCCCATAGCCAGGGAGACAGACCAGGGACAGACTGCACTTGCTCCCGTTGTGGAAGGGATTGTCACTCCCGAATTGGCCTTTTCAGCCACACTAGACGATGTTCCAAAACCACCATTCAGAGCGTGATACCATAGTCTTTTGAGACTGAAGGTTGCCAACATGTCATTGAAGACCTTCTGGTGAGGCATGAAGACATTTTTATTCAGGCAAGCCTTCTGAGTCTTGGCCTTTTTCATTAACAACATCTGGCTTTGTCCTTTTTAGGTGTTGCTGTTGCTCTTCTGTTTAAATGTAATTATGTTTTGTGGTTGTAGTAAGATTGTTTTAATGTTTTATGGGCTTTTAGGGCAGAGTACAATTGCTTTTTAATTGTGATTTTTACTATCCTTGCACTTGCACTTTTGTAAGCAGCCTTGGGTCCCCTTGGGGAGAAAGGTGGGGTAAAAATCCCATTAAACAAACAAACTAATAAATTTAGAGCCCAGTACTATCCCATCCCCTGCCATCTTCCACCATGTAGTTGCACTAACGGAGAGCACGTTGCATGTGATGGTTGTGGGGGGACGACAACCAGATGGCCTGTGGGGGATAAGTATAAATAGTTTAAAGTAACCATTTTGCTGTCACAAGTCCAAGGAAAGGCAGGGCACATGTTTGGCCAGGAAAAGAGGGATAGCATCCCGGTATATGCTGCTGCTGACAGGATCCCCCCTCCCACCCTCAAACTACCCCTGCCCTTCCTGTGCCCTGCCCCAAACCTCTCCCAAAGCACTCATGACACACCCTTGCCAGCGCATTTCCTGCTCCAACAGGTCTCCAACATTACCCGCTCCAACAGGTCTGTTCCAACAGGTCTCCAATGGGTCTGTTTATGGTGGGCATATAGAGCTGCCTGCAGCTCCAACATGCATGACAGCTGCACACAATCTTTTCCGGTACAGAGAGGTTAACGATGATGGATCATGAGATTCATTGTCATAATTGCCCAATAATATTGGGTCACCAGTCGTGTCATGGGATACTCCTAAGAAGCACTCCCAGGTAAATGTCCAGTTGTAACATCTTGTGCTAATTGAAGTTTCAGAGCACTTTGCAAGCACAGCCTCATATAAACCATGCTGCAAGGATCCCATCTGGAGCTGACCAGGGCATGAGGAGGGTTGACCAGAGATACCTGGTATTTCCTGTGTTCCTTCACAGTACCCAAAATCTGCCACCTGCAGTGGCTTGTACAAGTGGCTTCCTAAGTAGGAGGCCTCTGCCAAATCAACCTAGAGCAGATGGAAGTCTTTCTGACTTTCTGATGGCCCAAGGACTTCTCAAGGTGACTGGTGGGGCATTCATTGCCACATCCATCCCCATGCTATCTGCAGAATACTGGAAAAGCCAAAGTTTGCCTTTCCCCCCTACTATATCCACTGCCACAGAAACGTTACCCCATGTGTACAAAAAAAAAGCCTTTGGCTACTATGTGAAAAATGAATACATAAATAAAACAAGGAGCAGAGATGTTTGAAAGTGCTTGAGATGTTCTAAAAAGACAGTGAGTGTATGTGCTGTCACCACTGCTCAGCTGGCTACAAACCTGATACAACAAAGCAGAGCCAGCAGCTTAGCTAGAGGGGGTGCAAAGCACTACGTTTTGCAGGGAGCCTCCCTGTGGTACGCAAGCGGCCCCTCGATGCTGGGTGGAGGGGGTAGCAAAATGGAGACGAATGCCTGGCTCCAAAGGGGGAAGAGGGCCCCCTTGCACACTGCAGAGTGGCTCCCTGCAAAACTTAGTGCTTTGCACCCGCTCTAGCTGTGGGCTGCGCACCCCTGTGGGCTGCCCAGGGTTCATCTTTATCTCGGGGCTGTGCAAATCCAATGGGAAATATGGGGCCTCAAGCCCAAGGATATGCTTGCTTCTGCTGGCCTGGGTCCCCCTGTCTTTAGCATCTCTATTCCCGTCCAACATTTCACATTCCATGAATGCTTCAGAACCTGAGAAAAAGCACTTCCACACCCTGACCGGCCGAGCAAAAGACGTGATGCAGAGGAAGCTCTGACTAAGGATTAAATGGCTGAGTGACGTAGCCCAAATTCTAACATTAGCGGATGAAACTGAACGACGGCAAAGAGTGTTTGTTTGCTGACATTAGTTAATTGGCATTTATAAAGCACTGAGCATTCAAGGCAACTCCTATGATTCCCTCAGTATTTCTCATAGAGTCCTGTGAGCTTTATCTTTTTAGGACTGCCACTTTTATCCCAAGAGTTGGTTAGAGTGATCAGTTCAAAAACTTTCTCAACAACAATAAGGGCATTTTAAGAAAAACAAAGCGCTGTTTTTTTAATGGCGGACGGAGGAGGCCATCTTAGATGAGGCATTCCCCGGGGTGCTATTAGGGGTAACTTAGGTCAGTAGCATAGCCAGGGGGTGGTGGCATGGTACGTTTATTCAAGTTCAACTTCATTCATGAGCTTAAAAAGTTGTCTCTAATTAATCAGGCAAGGCACCAGCGCAGTAAGGCACTGCAACCCCTTGTGTAACTGGCTTCTCCCAGTCACCATTGATGCCATTCAGGGCAGCATGGGAATGTGCAGGCACTCACTGAATGGAGAGTAGGAGGGGCCACTTACATGGTGCATTGTGGCACCTGTGATACTTAACTGCACTGCCCCCTTAGTAGCTATGCTTCTGCCAGGGTCACATCTTGTCTCAAGAACACACACACGGCAAGAATGCCTGCACACAAATGCTGTCGTGTCAGCAGTGATCGGATGACAAAGGGCAGCAGAGGCCACACACGAAACACCATTGCACATGCTCTGTTGTGCCATGTCAAAGCCATCCTTACTTGGCAGCATGCCAGCTGCAGCCTCCACCGCTCATCTTCCCCATTTCCTGGATTTGAAACAAAAAACGAGGGAGATGAAGCAGAAAAGGAAGTTCAGAGGAGTGAAAAGTGACAGGCTGGAGTTGGTTGAACTCAGTCCTCTCCTCTCTTCTTCCGTTCCGTTCCTCTGGTGTGTGCCCAGCCATCGAGTGCCCAGTCATAGCCTGAAGTAGCCATCGCTGTTGGCCTTTTGGGCAGGCTGGCACCGCACATTCCTTTTATCCCATTTCTGAACTGTTGGAGGTTGTCTAATAGTAAGTTACAGGTGCATACTGGCCCTATAACAGCCACGGAGAAGGAGAAAAGGGAAGGGCAGCATCTCACTTGAATATTCAGGCAGGACTGTAGAGGCCTACAGGGCATCAAAAGTCACCAAGGAGGTCAAGGCCCCCGGAAAGCGAAAAAGAGCTCTCAGAAGCACTGGCCTTCCTTGGCAGGCCTATGGCAGGAAAATAAACTGCGGCAAAAGAAATATAAGAAGGTGATACGGGAGGCCAAGCGAGACTATGAGGAACGCATGGCCAGCAACATTAAGGGGAATAATAAAAGCTTCTTCAAATATGTTAGAAGCAGGAAATCCGCCAGAGAAGCGGTTGGCCCTCTGGATGGTGAGGGAGGGAAAGGGGACATAAAAGGAGATTTAGAGATGGCAGAGAAATTAAATGAGCTCTTTGCATCTGTCTTCACGGCAGAAGACCTCGGGCAGATACCGCTGCCCGAACAGCCCCTCCTGACCAAGGAGTTAAGTCAGATAGAGGTTAAAAGAGAAGATGTTTCAGACCTCATTGATAAATTAAAGATCAATGTCACTGGGCCCTGATGGCATCCACCCAAGAGTTATTAAGGAATTGAAGAATGAAGTTGCTGATCTCTTGACTAAAATATACAACTTGTCCCTCAAAATGGCCACGGTGCCAGAAGATTGGAGGATAGCAAATGTCACATCGATCTTTAAAAAGGGAAAGAGGGGGGACCTGGGAAATTATAGGCTGGTCAGCCTAATATCTATACCGGGTAAGATGGTGGAATGCCTCATCAAAGATAGAATCTCAAAACACATAGACCAACTTAGGTCTATGGAGGTCTGAGGGAGAATCAGCATGGCTTCTGTAAGGGTAAGTCTTGCCTCACGAACCTTACAGAATTCTTTGAAAAGGTCAACAGGCATGTGGATGCGGGAGAACCCACAGACATTATATATCTGGACTTTCAGAAGGCATTTGACACAGTCCCTCACCAAAGGCTACTAAAAAAACTCCACAGTCAGGGAATTAGAGGACAGGTCCTCTCATGGATGGAGAACTGGTTGAAGACCAGGAAACAGAGAGTGGGTGTCAGTGGGCAATTTTCACAATGGAGAGAGGTGAAAAGCGGTGTGCCCCAAGGATCTGTCCTGGGACCGGTGCTTTTCAACCTCTTCATAAATGACCTGGAGACAGGGTTGAGCAGTGAAGTGGCTAAGTTTGCAGACGACACCAAACTTTTCCGAGTGGTGAAGGCCAGAAGTGATTGTGAGGAGCTCCAGAAGGATCTCTCCAGACTGGCAGAATGGGCAGCAAAATGGCAGATGCGCTTCAATGTCAGTAAGTGTAAAGTCATGCACATTGGGGCAAAAAATCAAAACTTCACATTTAGGCTGATGGGTTCTGAGCTGTCTGTGACAGATCAGGAGAGAGATCTTGGGGTGGTGGTGGACAGTCGATGAAAGTGTCGACCCAATGTGCGGCGGCAGTGAAGAAGGCCAATTCTATGCTTGGGATCATTAGGAAGGGTATTGAGAACAAAACTGCTAATATTATAATGCCGTTGTACAAATCTATGGTAAGGCCACACCTGGAGTATTGTGTCCAGTTCTGTTCGCCGCATCTCAAAAAAGACATAGTGGAAATGGAAAAGGTACAAAAGAGAGCGACTAAGATGATTACTGGACTGGAGCACCTTCCTTATGAGGAAAGGCTACAGCGTTTGGGCCTCTTCAGCCTAGAAAAGAGGCGCCTGAGGGGGGACGTGATTGAGACATACAAAATTATGCAGGGGATGGACAGAGAGATGCTCTTTACACTCTCATATAACACTAGAACCAGGGGACATCCACTAAAATTGAGTGTTGGGAGAGTTAGAACAGACAAAATAAAATATTTCTTTACTCAGCGTGTGGTTGGTCTGTGGAACTCCTTGCCACAGGATGTGGTGATGGCATCTGGCCTGGATGCCTTTAAAAGGGGATTGGACAAGTTTCTGGAGGAAAAATCCATTACGGGTTACAAGCCATGATGTGTGTGTGCAGCCTCCTGATTTTAGAAATGGGCTATGTCAAAATGCCAGATGCAAGAAGGGCACCAGGATGAGGTCTCTTGTTATCTGGTGTGCTCCCTGGGGCATTTGGTGGGCCGCTGTGAGATACAGGAAGCGGGACTAGATGGGCCTATGGACTGATCAAGTGGGGCTGTTCTTATGTTCTTATGCTGTGGCTTACTGCGCAAGAAGCGCATCAGGGTGCCAGTTTATCAGGGTTGTGTAACCGAGAAACAAATGCCAACCTGGAGTTGCAGGAGAAGGATTTGTACAGCCACAAAGTGCCACAGCACTTTCTGTTCCTCCAAGCGTCAAAAGATCTGCTCGGCACACACCGCCGGTTATGTAATAGGAAGTCTCCATTTCCGTCAATTTCCACATTAGGGCATTATATAATGAACACATTGTTGTGGAAGTGACCAACGTCCAAGCCACAGAAGGATGCAACTTTGACAAGAAAATTGATCTCTCTCTCTCTCTCTCTCTCTCTCTCACACACACACACACACACACACACGCTAGCTTTCTGTGGCTCCAGTTCCCGCTCTTTGCCTTTCACCCAGTTTATGCAGCCACCAGTTGTTGCTTGCATGTACTGTTCAAAGGTACCATTGCTGAGGCTGTCACCCCAGTGAACGAAACCCTGGTTGATTAATTGCATGCATGTTAGTCGGTTCATTAACGGATTAAATCTGTATCCCTTTGCACAACATGGCACTTTGACAGCAGCAGCATTACACATAACTTCTGTAAAAACTGTTGCCTGATTAATTAGGGGCAACTTTTCAGCAGGTGAATGAAGACAAACTCGAAAAAACAAGTTAAGGTTATCATCTTCCTGATCATCAACCAGCCCATGTTTCCAAGAATATCCATCCAACCATAAAGGCCAAAAACTTACATATATTTTTTATAAAGGAGAGTTTGATTAAATTTCATGCAAAGAGAAGTCCTGGCCATATTGAATGTATGCAACCAAGTGTAGAAGTCAAAGCAGAAGTTGAATGGTGTGTAATGGTCTAGTCTGCATTTGGTCTGTGTTAGTAACAGAATGGAATTTGGGACTGAAAATAAAATTCAGCACCCTGACGCTGCAGGATTAACTAAACAAACAAACAAAAAATCAAGTTTCTAGCCTTTTTGGCTGTGACACTAAACACTGATGTGTGTGGCTACAATTTCCTATATTGTGCTTGGCACTTTATCCCTTCCCATGTCTACCAGGAATGTGATAAATATATACTATTTTTTTTAAAAATTGTGCAATATGCACAAGTTGCAAAACTTGCAGTATCGGGCATAGTGTTATGTGCACCATACCTTGGTGCAGAATTATGATTTTTATTTGACTTTTTTAAAGGAAAGGTTATGTGCAAAACTGCCAATCATGCCAATTCCCTGCAATGTGCTGCCCCAACATGACATCATGTGATGTCACTTCCAGGTTCTCCCCAGAAGAAGGGCACCCGCTACAGTGGCTTTGCACCTCACATTCCTTCTGCTGTGGCAGCTCCCCTGCAAGGGGAACCTCCACAGGAGGGGGGGCATGAAGCCGCCAGCGTCTCCTTAATAACATAGGGCAGAGCCTGGGGAGCCAGATTATGTCAGAATGCCAGATGCAAGGGAGGGCACCAGGATGCAGGTCTCTTGTTATCTGGTGTGCTCCCTGGGGCATTTGGTGGGCCGCTGTGAGATACAGGAAGCTGGACTAGGTGGGCCTATGGCCTGATCCAGTGGGGCTGTTCCTATGTTCCTAACTACAATTCCCAGGAAGCCTTGCAGGTCTCTTGTTATTTGGTGTGCTCCCTGGGGCATTCGCTGGGCCGCTGTGAGATACAGGAAGCTGGACTAGATGGGCCTATGGCCTGATCCAGTGGGGCTTTTCTTATGTTCTTATGCAGTAGTGCCCTGAGGTTCTGACCTAGTTGCAGCCCTGCCACAGGGAATGAGACGATTCTCCCATCCTATCCCTTTACTGCTCCTCTGGGTTGCCTCGCCTTGCATTCCACTCCTCCTGAATTCCATTTGAACTACAGCCCTATTCACATGTTACGCTCAGTGTGCATACAATCTGTGTACAGCACATGCATGTACATGCTCCATTCAACATATGTACAGCAGTAGCCACGATCTCTATGTATGTGAGGGGCCCCGTCCCCATGCTGGCTTTTATAAAGAATGCATAAACAATTGTTCACACAAGAATGTGTACACATGAACAGACAACTGTATGTGTGTACAATATCTGTGAGTGGCCCTTAGGAGAATTGTTAAAATTAATTCCACCACTGAAACAGGTACATTTGGCTTGGTTCTCAGTTTCATCTCTACAGTTGTGTCCTTTTTCCTGTCTGTGTTTTTGATGTTCACACAATAAAAAAAAACAATATTGATTTGGATGATGATCAAACTCGATGATTGCACCCAGTTTCTCTTATTGCTTTGTCTGTCCTTTTTTGGAGCATTCCTTCAGTGCACCTGGGCATGTACAGAGGATGGCAAAAAGACATGAATGTACTGAAAAATGCGGCAGGCTCTACATTCAGTGTTCTGTGCCAATCTCAGAAATTTTTCTATAAAATTGAACCATGGAGAATTCCTTCCAAACAGACGGGGTCCCTTTCCAAAATAAATGCAGATTATTAGGGCGTGAGAATCCAGGGAATAATTTGGATCAGGAAAATTTTGGAAGCTCCCTGATTTCATTGTTCCCTTCCACCACATGCTTCCTTGAGAAACAAACCGGGAGGGGGGGTGTCGCTGTCACATACCCCCAACCCCCTGGCTCTCAAAGCTAATCTCCCACCAGGTCCCATCAGACAGCAGCAGCTGCTTTGCTGAGACTGGAGCTGCCTCTAGTGTGCGGTTTCTCCGTTTCTCGTGAGATAGAGAAGAAGATGAGATCAGCTGGTCTCTCCCAGGCCGCCACCTCCACCGTTCGAATGTACTGGCCTCTGCTGCCATCTACTGCTTCATCTCTCTGGGAAGTAGAGTAAAATACTGTCATTCCCACGCATGGAATGTATGGGAGAGCATATGCCCCTACATATCCCTTTGTCCGTATATGGATAAAGCAGAAGGGCTCCAAGATGCTTCTGTTCTAATGTTTAAGCAATGATAGCCAACTTTCATGGCTGAAGACTGGGCTTCGGTATCATCATAGTCTAAGGCAGTGTTTCTCAAACTGTGGGTCGGGACGCACTAGGTGGGTTGCAAGCCAATTTCAGGTGGGTCCCCATTCATTTCAATGTGCATTTTAATTTTAATATATTAGACTTGATGCTACCATGGTATGTAACTACGTTTGGGGAAAAGTTAAAGATCTGTACTTTTAGCAGGCATATTTTTGCTTTTAACAATAGGGCTTACACCCAGGTAAGTGTGGATAGGATTGCAGCCTTTAGGATGTTTGGGGAAAACAGATCAGCAACTGCTTGGGAGGGTTAGGAGGGTTCTTATTGTCCCTAAATTTTTATTCTTATTGTAAATGTTTAATTTACTTACTTAATTTGATTTGATTTTGTCATATGGGAGGCATTAAAAATGTCCCTACTTGATGATGTCACTTCTAGCCATGAAATCACTTCCAGTTTAATGACATCACTTCTGGTTGTCATTCTAAAAAGTGGGTCCTAGTGCTAAAAAGTTTGAGAAACAGAGGTCTAAGGAATTCTGAATGCATATGGCATGGTGGGTTAAAAGCCCCCATTTGTTTACCAGAGGCAGACCTGATTTTGTGGTGCCTGGCCCTTTTTCTCCTTGTTTCACCTTTGGCAAGAGGTTTTGAAGATGCCTTTTTAAAAAGTTTTGTCAATGTGTGCACACATACACTAGAGTTATCACTATTTCTTATTAATATGGAGCGTTCAATGTACACAGTGCTTCAGATAAGGTGAAAAAAGCAGGCCCCTCTCCCGAGGAGCTTGCAATCTAGATATTAATATTAATATAATAATATTAATATTAAAGTCTGAGGAGAAATCTGATGACCAAGAAAGGTGGTATATAAATACCTGTATTATTATTATTATTATTATTATTATTATTATTATATAAGGGAGGAAACAGAGGGAGAGGGTGCTAGGAGGAGGAACTCTTGTCTGGATTATTTGCTGGCTGAAATTAAGTGCCCCCACCGAAAAAGGGCAGTTTGGATTGAGACGGGAGGGGGAGTTACAGCCTACCTGAGCTACAGTCTTGATCCCAATTGGGTGCTCCCATGGCTGCTGTTTGCAAAAGATGGTGGGAGTTCCAGTTATGAAAATCCCAAGTCACATCACGTCTCATTTGGCCCTTAAGGGAGAACGAACACCTCTACACGCTGTATGGCTACATACACAAGGCACCGCCTGATCTATACAACCTGTACACATTGAGGATGGTGTTAATTTCAAATTGTCAAGTATGATAAGATATTATAGGACAGAAACATTTAGGTTCTGTTTCACTAGCCCAAAGAACAAAAACCCTCCTTCTATTTGCTCTTGAGTCATGTGACAGACCCAGCTTGTGAATGAATGAATCCAAGTCCCATGATATGAGAAGCTTAGTAAATGCAAAAGACCATGCAAAACAGCCCTGTTGCGGGACCTCATTGGCTCTGTTCTTGCAGCCTAGCACAAGGAAACACCTTCAGATAAACAATGAATACTGCAGACCCCAGATGTAGAAATGGTTGTTGCTCAGTGGCAGAGCATCTGCTTTCTATACAGAAGGTCCCAGGTTCAATCCCTGGTTTCTCCAGGTAGGGCTGAAAAAGACCCCTGCCTGAAACCCTGGAGATCTGCTACTAGTCAGAGTACTAGTTATGTTCTTATGTAGACAGTAGCAGGCAAGGTGGACCAATCAATGGTCAGATTCCTTGTAAGGCAACTTGACCTTCATGAAATATTTGATCCTGTCATTTCTATGCTCTCCTGAAGCTATTGCTCATTTACCAATAGGAGCCCTCCTCCTCCTCCTCCTCCTCCTCCTTCTAGTAATGGAAGAAAAGAAGAACTCCACTGAAGGGGTAGATCCATGCAAACATCGGAGTTTGGTTTGGGGCTGGGGGTGTTTGCTTAATTCCCTCCCCTCACATGGTTCTTTATTTGTTACCAAAGGAAAGAAGAAGCCATAAGACGGCAGCTCCTGTACAACTCCCTCCCTGCAAATATGAATAGGACCCAAGAGTCCGTCCAGCCCCACAGAAAATGTGGTCAGTTTGATCTGGACTCTACCACTTCAGACAGCAGGCAGGGGAAGAGAATCTCCAAACTGGTGCAGAGGAAAGGAATGAAATATGAAGTATTTTCTTTAGCCCAATGCATTTTAATGCCACCTTCCTCAAGGGGACAAGTGACTATCTATTGCTAAAAAAAAAGATTCTCATATGTGAAATCAGCCCTGGCTAATTGCAATCACTCCTTTTCTCTGCACCTGTCTGGGTCTTTCTTTTTTCTTCCCTTCGAGTAGGTGTTGTCCCCCTTTTTTGCTGTAGGACAATTTCTTCTGTTTGAACCACAAAAGAGTTTTCCTTTGGTAAACTCCCTGCACACTTGCTAAAATCTTTCTCCCTGACTTTTTAGCTTTCTACAAGCAGGGATGTTTATTTGCAATAGAAAAGGAGATATTGTGGGATCACTTCCAAAGCAAACAATGGCATATGAAGGTGTGACTCTGTCTAAAGCAGGTTCCTGGTAATTATGTGCAATACTCTTAGTTTTTAAGTGTTCTTTCCTTTTCAGTTAAGGCTTTGTTTGCAAAGAGACATGCTCCACCTAGTGTCAGGAAACGGTATCATGGAATATATAAATTGAGGTGTGAAGAACACAGAAACCCATTGCTGTTTTTGCCCAGTCCACACGTTTAATACTTGTTGTATATATGCAACGTTGGGCACAAATGGCTTAAGGTTGTTAAAGGGTTGTGATTGGTATTATATAATAAAAAAACAGTTGGGGCCAGGGGAAGGCACAAGGAAAGAAGATGATACAACACCTTTGGGGAATGTACTGTGAGTAAAGGATTAGTCCAACCTAGTCATAAGTACTCAGTGGGATCCTTCCGACCACCAAGTGCTGGAAACAAACCATAGGCCTGACTTCACACCCACTCATCCTTCATTCTTGTTCCAAAGTCAGACAAATTGCCCCTGGACTGTATTAAATTTAAATGTGACTTCCAGCAAGGAGCTGACACCATCACAGTACAATGGTGACAACCAGGAGGCCTCACCCATCAAACTTACCACTACCCATTCCCAGCAGATTTTAGATTCCAGCCTCCTCCTGATAGTAGAATGGCTGTGGGTGAGTGACACTGCAGTGAGTGAGAAGCATGTATCCCAGGAGGAATGAAGAGTGGCACTAGCAAAATGGAGAGTGTTGATGCTCTGCAGTGCACCACAGAGTGCAAATAAATAGCAATTGAAATGTTGGAACATGAAAAAAAAAATGGTTGGAAAGAAACCCTTTTCTACTGAAAGGTTTCGGAGAAGTGTGTCTATCCCTGGGATGGGCCAAAGAGTATGTTGCTGTGCTATCCAGCTTTACCTGTTCATTAGATAAGGCAACAATCCTATCCACACTTACCTGGGAGTAAGCTCATTGACTATAGTGGGACTTACTTCTGAGTATACATGCCTAGGATGCCGTGTAAGTGGCTGTTTAGGACAACCTCTGTCTCAATGGGGCTCTTTCTTTGCTTGGAACTTCACAGGAAGCAGTGCATAGCTAGAGGGAGTGCAAAGCACTACATTTTGCAGGGAGCCTCACCTCAGTGTGCAGCTTCCCCTCGGAGCCAGGCATACACCTCCATCTTGCTCCCTCCACCTGGAATGGTTCTGAAGAGGAAGGTTCCCTTGCATGCTGTGGCGAGGCTCCCTGCAAAACTCGGTGCTTTGTACCCCCTCTAGCTATGCCACTGATAGGAAGCTCTGCATCTGTCAGTTGAGATACAGCTGGTATGTACACAGGGCAGAGCCCTTATTGGTGGTACCCAGTTTGTAGGACTCTTTGCATCTTCCCTTCAGATGCCAGGACAAGATACTGCCATTTCTGTATGCGTGTGACCTGAGCACTAACTTATCTACTTGGTCTCCTTTGGGCCAAACTACCCACTCTTTTAAGCACATGACTGGCCTTTGCATGATAATTTTATTTTATGCTGTGAAATAGTAACTGCAGTAGGCGGAAGGGGAAGAATCCAAACCAGGACCATGGTGTAGGGGGTTTTAACCACCTTAATTGAGCTGTCTGTGGTTGCTGCCAGAGCCAACACCTATTGAAAGCAAGGTTGAGTTTGATCCTTATTGGGGTTAATTTCTGAGTTTGCTGCTTCTCGCTTAGAATTTTGCTGATTGGTGTTTTATTTGTAAGGATGAAGTGGGATCGTGGTCTGTTTTTATGCTTCCTGTGATCGATTCATTGTAAACTGATTCAAAAGTAGGCCAGGATGAGGGGGACTATTTTAATTCCTAAAAATATGTGATGCTGTTTTGGATGCCTGATCCTTCTCACCCCAAATCTCCAGGTGGCTGACTAAGGCAACTCCAACCCACAGAGAAAGAAAATCACTTTTCTTCAACTGAACACGTTACCCTTTGCCAGCTGATCACCAGTTATTAAAAGCACGGTGCTCATCTTTGCACTGAGAGTTCCAGAACTGGAGCCAGCCACAAAGGATGTGCCTCTTGACATCCCCGCTGTCTCAAACTGGTGCATAGATGGTAAACATGGAGTCCCTGGGGGGACTCATGGGGGAAATGAGTTTCCCTGGGGGTTTCCCATGGGGGAAACATGGAGTCCATGGACAGGTCCTATTTTGTTTTTGTCCTTGATAAATCACTATCTTTTTTTTTTCTTTTTTGCTTTATTGGCATTATATCCTTTTTGAATCGGAACAGCCAGAACTGTGCATAGGATTCCAGATGTGGCTGCAGTTTATTAATAATAATAATAATAATAATAATAAACTTTATTTATATCCCGCCCTTCTTCCTAAAAGGGACCCATTTCATTCCTTTTCATTTCGTTTATGGAAATGAATTGTCATGCTGGCAGTTTTATTTTCAGACACTTTCCTAATAATCCCCCTTTGTCACTTTTTGGCCTTCCAATATCCAGGTGCCTTCAGTGGTGGTGTGATTTTATTCTTCCTCCCTGTAAGCAAAAGTGTTCTTAAGGCACAGGATCGAAAGAGGCCTTCTGGTCTCTTCTGGAAATTGGCTTTTTCTTTCCAAGCTGCCCTGAGCGTGAGTAAAAGGCCCCTTATCACAGACGCAAGCCTTGCATTGATAGAAGTCAGTGGCAGGGCCTTTTACTCCTTTTTCTGAATATGCTTACGCAGGAATGCCTGTTAGGGGCACACCTTCCTCCCAAGCATTAATTCCGTGAACTAACCACTCCACTGGGTTATCTGCTTCAGGCCAGAGACTTCGTGGTTGAGGGCAGCAGGGCTGACACAAAAGGGCTGGTGCACCCGTTACTCCTCTGTGTCAACACCTCCAAAGCGCCGTCAGCTGCCCCCAAACCAACATATGAGCAGCCTCCTTCTGTTTCAGACTACTGGCCTTCTAGGTGATTGTTATCTGTGCTGTCAATTGCTCTCCACGTAGGGAACTTTCCTAGCCCTATCCAGAGATGCCACAGATTGAACCTAGAACTTCCTGCATCGGAAGCATGCACTCTGCCACTGAGCTAAACCCCCCCCCACACACACACACACATCCCATTCCATGTCTTGGGGCATATTAAAAACCAATGGTTTTGTTAGGACATAAGCTTTTGTGGACAACAATCTACAACATCAGACACATGGAAAAGTTATCCTCAATTGTCAGATATCCTCAGTTGGCAGGCCTCCCTGCAGGAAACACAAATGTAAAGCGTGGAACCAAGAGGCCAGGAAGAACAAGAGGTCTTATATCTGTGACCTGTATTCAGAATATGTTGCTTTAAAATAATTATGCTAAGGCTTTGAACAGAAGAAGCACTCTGCTAGTTTAGATCAAGAGGCCACCAAGGTGATCTGGTCCACTTCAAGCAGGGGCCAAGTAAAAATCAGTCAGTGGGTTTGCCATCAACAGTCAAGAACACCAATGTGCAGATAATAAAACATGGCCAGCCCACCCAAGGGACTGACTGAGTCAGTACTCATCTCTGTCCATCCACTCACCTCTAACTCTGCTTCTCCTCCCTTTTTTGAGAGGGATAGAGGGAGACAGAATGGAAGTGTGCAGGGGAGAGGAGGGGGGTGCTATGTGCATCAAGTGAAGGGGGAAAGCAGCATTTAGCACAGGACCTCAGGCGCCACGACCAGGACCAAGTACAACCCAAGAACTCAGAACTCCCAGGTTAGAATGTGACCATCACAAGTCATTTTTGGCCCCCTTAGTATATCTCCCATTGCCAACTGCAGTACAGGTGGTTTCACACTTATACAGATGTTTGTAGTGGTGGTGGGCTGCTTGGCTACTGTAGGTTCAAGAGCCATGCAAGCCAGAAAATGTACAGGTGCACTTCAGGTGAGATATGAACCAACAGGGGAAACACTGAATTGGTGGGTTTTTTGCCTTTGGCGCACTGGAATACACACAGACACCCATGGACACTGATCAGAAGCAGAACCTCAAAAGGTGGAGAGTCCCCTCTGTCTCGGAAAGATTATTACTGTTTCAAGTCACTGAATCGCTATCAGTGGAGTATCTTCCCAAGACACAATGGAGCACAAGCAAGGCAATTCTTAGCAGAGAGCAGTTAAGCAAAGTTCAATAGAAGGGCAGGCCCAGGGCTGGAGCGGCATCACCCTTACAAGAAGCCAGACCTCCTGGAATAGGCACAGCCTGCTAGAACCATTTCCATCTGCTCTTCTACAAATAGCCTGGCACAACTATGGACAAACGGCACAACAGCATGGGGTGCCAAAAATTGTAGGGGTGCCTGCCACAGTTATGTACATATCTTGGAAGGGGAGAGCCTGTGGTTTTGGAGAAAGCACATAGAGGCATGAGCTTCAAATGAAAATATGCTTATAACACCCAAATTCTCACATCCAGGATTAAACTCGTCCCCCCATTTGCCATGGGGGGGGGGGAATCTAACAGTATTCAAGGGCATTCAAACTTCTTAGCATTTTCTTCAAGGTGCCAGTAAGGGAAAGATCTCCAAGGGGTTGCACTTGTTAACATGATATAGCCACCTTACTTAAAATTGGATCTAGGTCTGATCAATCCCTGGATGAATGATCGTGAGGTCCACAGTGGAAGAAACCTGACATAAAATGCTATCAATAAAAGGCTAGCCAATTAGTCCAAAAATGGCACTTGCTCACATAAACATTGAGCTTAAAGCACCTACCGCCTCAAAGTGTTGTCTGTTGTCAATCATTTTGCTTTCTGGTAGCCATCGGAGAAAGGCAAGGGGTTTTGCACAGCATTAAAGCCCCTGCCCCAACAATCCAGAAAACTTCTGCAGGCAGCCCTCTGGCTTCTGAGACTGCAGCAGACATGACATGGCAACGTCAGAACAAGGAACTTAAAAAGGATGGACACCAAGTGTCTCCATGCTTCAGGCTAATTCCATGCTCGGGATCATTAAAAAGGGGATTGAGAATACAACAGCCAATATTATGCCATTGTACAAACTGATGGTCAGGCCACTTATGGAGTATTGCGTACAGTTCTGGTTGTCACATCTCAAAAAGGACATAGTGGAACTCGAAACGGTGCAGAAGACAGCAACCAAAATGATTCCTGGGCTGGAGCATCTTCCTTATGAGGAAAGGCTACAGCGCTTGGGGCTCTTCATTCTAGAAAACAGGCACCTGAGGTGGGACTTGATTGAGACTTCTAAAATTATGCAGGAGATGGATAGAGTGATGTTCTTTTTCTTCTCACACCAACACCAGAACATCTGCTCAAATTGAGTGTTGGGAGAGTTAGAACAGACCAACTCCATCACAGGTTACAAGCCATGTACAGTCTGAAACCAGCAAGTCGCTCATCATGAGGGCTGGGGTTTTTTTCTCATCTGAATTGCCCATGGATGGCAGTTTTTTCACCTACCCCAGACTGGTGAGGGGACGGTGTGTTCAGTAGGTTTCATGTTGGTCACTTGTGTTTAATAAAGTGGTCACTTTATTGGTCACAAATTTTATTGTGACCACTTTATTGGTCACTTTATTTATCACAAATTGGTCACTTGTGTTTAATAAAGTGGTCCATGTTAAACCCAAGCAGCAGGCTACTGTCTTCATTGGGAACTGTGAGGATAAATGCCAGATGCAGGGAAGTGGCAGCGAGATGCAAGTATCTCATCTTGTGTGCTCCCTGAAGCATCCAGTGGGCCACTGTGAGATACAGGAAGTTGGACTAGATAAGCCCTGGGCCTGATCCAGCAAGGCTCATGTTCTTACGTCTCAGGAAGCTATTGTAAGCTGAACAGCAAATTCCATGCCTCTCCCGTGCTTGTGCAGAATCACACTACACACAGCTTGCTGCACTTACTGAAAATTTCCTCTCCTACACAATTCTTAAAGGTCCAGGAACCCTGAAGAAGAAAAGTTGACCACCTGTGGTCTATGCCATTCACTTCTTCCATCAACCCCAATGCATTTCTTAAAGGTATAGGACTACCAAGTGCCACAGCTCATCAAGCCCAGCACCCAAAGGCAGGCTGCTTATTGATACCCAACATAAAAATGGCTTGCATTCTTCCAGCAGCAAGAACAATCCTCACCCAAAGCAACACACACCTAGCTTATATATAAAGGTAGATTTCCCACAATGCTCCAGGGGCATTTATACCTCCACACAAACATCAGAAATGTTTGCTTTCAAGGATGTGGTTCAAACCATTGTTTCACTGGAGGAAATACCACCAACAATGACAAGTGTGCTGATGGTGACCTCCAAAAACTGCTTGCGCAAACCTGACATTGCTAAAACCATAAATAGGGCAACAGGATTTTCAACGAGAAGATGTTTTTCATGGATGCCTCCCGCAGGCATGCAAGAAAGGGAACACATGAGTTGTGGAATGCCATTCACAGGCTCCTTCGCAGTTTGCACTAGGACAGTGGCTTAGCTGGAGGGGAGGCGGAGCACTGGGGCTGGCAGGGAGGTGGGCAAGCGGCCCCTCCCTTCGGGGCCGTTCCCAGCAGGGGGGGCAAAACGGAGCCATATGGCTCTGTTTCCCCACCCCCCGCTGGGAATGGCTCCGAAGGGAGGGGCCGCTCGCCCACCTCCCTCCTAGCTCCAGTGCTCCGCCCCCCCTCCAGCTACGCCACCGCACTATGATAGGCAAATCAAAACATTTCTGGTCTAGACATTTGATCTTTGAAAGTTGCTGTGCTACACTGATACTGCTATTTGAGCTCAGCATTTAGGGCTCAAAGAAAGGTCAACATTAGCAAATGCGTTGAACATGTCCTAAGTAGCCGTCAGGAAGGTCTCCAGCATCCTATGAACAAGGGGCATTTTTGTCCCTCTCCCTGCATACAGGAAGTGAAGTGTGTGGCTCTTGAATATTGCCTTTTTCCTCCTCCCTCCACCCCCAGCTATTAAACCCTGAAAATACCTTTTGCTACAACACCACTCTGGTCGTTACATAGGCATTGTGTAGGTAGAGGATGTTTTGCAGAAAGACAGTGCAGAGGTAAAGTTTAAATACCCCTGACCTCCATATTTCAGTCCCAATTCAAATTGCAGCTCAATGCAGCTGCTACTTACGAATCAAGTCAGGTCTCTTACTGCAAGATGACTCTTTAATGTTGCATGTACTTTAGCCTTGAAGCAAAAGTGACTTAAGAACATAAGAACAGCCCCACTGGATCAGGCCATAGGCCCATCTAGTCCAGCTTCCTGTATCTCACAGCGGCCCACCAAATGCCCCAGGGAGCACACCAGATAACATGAGACCTGCGTCCTGGTGCCCTCCCTTGCATCTGGCATTCTGACATAGCCCATTTCTAAAATCAGGAGGTTGCACATACACATCATGGCTGGTAACCCGTAATGGATTTTTCCTCCAGAAACCTGTCCAATCACCTTTTAAAGGCATCCAGGCCAGATGACATCACCACATCCTGTGGCAAGGAGTTCCATAGACCAACCACACACTGAGTTAACACCTGTGCAAGCTGCACTGCTGACCCAAATCATGGGACAGCAGAGCTGCCACTCACCATTCAAGCCAGGACTCTAACAATCCAATTATGCATTTAAGGAAGCACGCCCTCATTCTCACTGGCTCTTGTATGCGTAAAACACAAGATCCTAAGAAAAGCCAATGGACCACAGGCAGACCTCTCAACAATACTGGTGAAACAAATCACACTTAGAAAAATGAAAGCCGATTTTTATTGTTGTCTCCACAGCCAATCATTTGACACGAACATGCATACGTAATTTTGGCTACGCACACACCACTTTTGTTTTAAATGTTAGTTATTAAACATACAACATACATCCTTACAAAAATGAGTCAAAATGCAAACTTAACTCTTTAAAACAAACAGTTTTTACTCAATTTTTTTTTTCTTAAAAAAAAACCTTTGTGTTGGGTACCATTTGTACAAACACAGTTAATTTAAACAAATCTGCTCTTAAGTTTCCTCATGGCTGCACATAAAAAAGCTGCAATAGAAAATGAAGTCACTGAGAGTTTCTTTTTTTCTTTTTTTAAATAGCAGAAATAGGCAGTTTTGCCATGCACAAGAAGCAATATTAAATATTAGTTTTCCAAAAAACAAAAAAGAAAAACCACGTTTAAAAATATTAAGTTCAAGTCACAGAATTTTCCCCAGTACAGAGAAATCCAAAATGCAACACAGAATTAGCTGCCATGTAAATGGCCACTCTGAAAAGTAAGAATTACTTTCCAGAGTTGATAATTTTCATTGATTTTGGCACAGAAAAGAAGTTATCAGCTTACTCAAGAACAAGAACGTGATTTTTTTTTTAAAGGGAAAAAAGGACAAGAAGAAAAAATCAGAAGCAAGACTGAACATGATAGTAATTCAATCACTTTAAAAAAAGAACTGTGCATCTCAGTCATTGCAGAATACTGTCTTCTGTTTACAGCAGGGCATAATTTCCAGGTAACTGTTATTGCAACATAGATTTAATTTGCTTGGAGGTAGTCTCATCATTCAGATGTTTTGTTGTGTACCTAAAAAAGGGGGGGAGAGAAGTAAACAAAAACAAATTGATGCCTTGCACATTATTTACAGCCCAATCCATCCTCTGTTATTAACTATGTCCCCCAAAAGAGTTGAGAAACTTCTAAAATGCTGTATTTATACTTGCTCAGTATCAGTGAGGGTGCAGTCCTAACCCATTTTCCTGAACTGACACATAAGGGCAATGCAGCTCCAAAGTAAGGGAACAAGCATTCCTTTACTTTGAGGAGGTCTCCATAAGTGCCACCTCTGCCAGTGGTGGAAAGTGGGTTAGGATTGCTCCCTGAGTCTCATTTGCCAGAACTCACTACTACCTTTCAAAAAGAAATGGAGCTATGAATTTCTCCATGTTCAAGAGCCGTACCTGAGAGCATTTAGAAGGCCTTCTACACTGTTTGGAGGCTGGTCTTTGAGAACTTTGATGCATCCTTTCATCTAGAAATCGAAACAAAAACACACTGCATTACTTCAGAACAGGTATGGTTGGGGGCAACCACTGCACAGCTTGGAATCTCAAATGCTGTTTGAAAACAAAGGTCTCAGTTCCATCCCGTCCCCGTCCCCCCACACACAACTCCTCCAATTCCTGTGACAGCAACAACTTTTAATCAGGAATGCAGTAACTGTGTATACACTACATAAGGCAGGGTAGAGCATGTTCAACAACAGCCATAAGTTAAGATCCTGTAAACAACCCAGAGCACTCCCTGTTTCGGAGCCCTGCAATGGGCAAACCAGCCCTGGGTTATCTGTTTGCATCCGTCACCTCTCTGAAGCACTCCAGAACAGAACTATACGTATTACTACATCAGAGGCGCAATGTTATGTTGATTAAAATTTTCTTCAACTGAACACAATCCACCTTCATTAATCAGATGGATTTTTAAAATAGAAATGCTACACAAACATACATAAATAATTCAGTTATGGTCCTAATTATAAATTTGGTATTTTGGAGAGGGTGACACCACCACCCCCACACACACACGCGCGCACAAACAATGGGGAAGGAAAGAAGCACTTTTTTGAGGTAACCACCCAATCCCAAAACTTACATCAATTTTTGAAGTTTTAGCGAAAGCGCCTACTGGATGCACATGGTCGTAGAGAATGATGACACCCACCATTACCCTCAGACAGAAAGATACTGTTTCCTCATTTGTGAACCTGCTCCTGTATTCCCTGGGATTTAAAGAAAATACTTGGTTATCAAAAGGTGGATCCCTACAGCAAGTTTAAGAACATAAGAAGAGCCCTGCTGGACCAGGCCAAAGGCCCATCTAGTCCAGCTTCCTGTATCTCATAGTGGCCCACCAAATGTCCCAGGGAGCACACAAGCCAACAGACACAATCTGTGTCCCGGTGCCCTCCCCTGCATCTGGCAATCAGAGGCAGCTTGCCTCTAAAACCAAGAGCTTGCACATACCTACTATGACTTGTAACCCGTAATGAACCTTTCCTCCAGAAATCTGTCCAATCCCCTCTTAAAGGCATCCAAGCAAGATGCCATCACTACTTCCTGTGGCAAAGAGTTCCACAAACTAATTACATGCTGGGTAAAGCTTCTACCCATTAATGCATTGGCAAGGTCAGCAGAACAACTTTTCTAAGTGTAACAGCCTTTTCAAAGAGTTCCTACCTATACAACTACAGCACATTCACTGAGGAATAGGGCCTAACCTTGGATCACAAGGGCTGGTGCTTGGGAATAACTTGCTTTCCTACTGCTGTGTGGTGCATCGCAACTTGCTAAAACCATCTCTGAGGACTGACCACATGACAACCAATTATAGCTGGTTCACAGGTGCTAACTGTCAAGCACAGAGTTCAATCATTATATCTGGTTCTTGCCCACTGAAACATGGGAGACATTGCTCCAGTCCTGACCCAGACACAGAACATAACCTTCATTTTGCTCTTAACCAAAGAGAAAAGCTGCCAGAAAAGTTGAAAAAAAGCTCAAGCTGCATGCAGAGTGTGCTGCAGGCAAAGATGCACAGCGCTTATATTTTCCTGAATTATGCATGAAATAAAACCATTTACAAAACTACAGAGATACCTTTGATACATTCCAGTTAAAATATTAAAACCCATTTCCACAAGAACCAGCAATATGACGAATACAATGCTTAAGTAGTCAAGAGAACAACCAAAACTGGAAATTTCAGAGACACTCCCAAGAGGAAGACTGGTCCCTCTCGGTTATTACGAAGGAGTGGTGACCATTTCCTGTTAACACTCTCACTGTTCATTTTCTCCTCAGATACCACCGTGGGAATATCTGAAAGAACTTCTTTAACTGCACTGGACACTCAAGTCAAGAGCAAAATAAGGAACTGCTGAGGAGACATCACCTTCGTCAAGATCGTTCCTGCCTCAGGAAATCCCCAGGCAGAATTCCTTAGAAACCTCTAGTGTTGTTTTTTTCCCGACACAGCCTGTGGAGATCTGAGGTCAGACAAAGAGCAGGCAAAGCAGCTCCAGTATATACAGAAAACAAAAACGAAGGTGAGATTATCAAATCCCCATAAGGCTAATACACACAATGACATTCCACAAAAATGGCACGAGAGGACTGTGGAATTTACCCAAAGATGTGAAGTCTGCAAGAGATCAAATTAAATTTCTCACAATTTCCTGTTTGCATCTCCAAAGGCAAAGGCAAACTCAGAATCCTTCTCTTTACACCCAAGAAAAAATGGTCGTCTGAGTGATTCTGAAGTAGGAGAAAATGCTGCAGCTGGCCCATGAGGAGTACTGCCTCATCCCATCCCAAATACAGGCAGCAGCAGTGTTCTTTTTGGGACAATGCGGGGCTAGGGTTGGGAGGGAGACTTGGCCCTGCCTCTTGCACTGCTTGAGTAGATGACCAAATGTCATGGAAGGCTAGGGAGTCAGGGGCGAGTGGGGAAAACTCTCCACCCCTTCCCCTGCCAAACTTGATGGGTCCCCAACTAATGCCATAAATCTAATTCTGACCAAGACAACTTCAATCTGCTTTGGCCCACACAGCAGGATACGGTGTGGTTCTTATTTTATTCTTCCTTCTAGGTTTTGGCTTCCCCAAAATCATCTGCAGCTTTAGCGAAATAAATCTGTCTTTTCGAGGTTACCACTATAATCAATCTGGGAGCCTTACAAAATATTTGAAACGGTTTCATAGAAAATGGTAAAACCACACACGGCAACATGAAAACAGATTTTTATTCCCCACCAGACAACTTCATGCGATGTCCAGGTTTGTTTTGCACCTGGTAAAAAGTCAGGCCTGAAGGAGTCTTTCTACTTACGGGGTTTCCAGCATCACTCGGCAAACGCTGGCCATGGTGCTTAAGCAATCTGTGGTGTTTTCTATTGGTAAATTTTTATTCTGCAAACACAAGAAAAAATATGAGACACAGAAGGTTGTACAGTCTACACCTGGCTTGTCTAAGAGCCATCAATTAAAGTACTTTCACTATCCAGATTTCACAACCATCCTGCATGTATTAAGACCGCTCCTTTTTATCCATAACAAGATTTTTGATATAAGCTCTGGGAATGGGGGGTTTGGAGAAGACCAAGTATCTTGTGGAGTCAAAGTCCACCTCCCATTTTACCCAATGAGTACACCTCTCTCCACTTTGAGCTCCGGAAATAGAAAGGAGATGAACCCATGTGCCCAAAACACAGTTCCAGGCGGTTGGATCAAATTTTGGATTTCTCTCTGGTAGAAGAGGTCCAGAGGTGCCTCCTTTTCTCAAGTGTGATTTTGAAGGCTTTAGGGAAAGTGTTCTTCAGGACCCTCAAGGGGACCACACACCAGTGGGGAGGAGGTGCCCTCCATGTGAGATGCACTGCCTGACAAGCAGCACATCCCACGCGTATAAAGCATGTGCATAATACGCTCCCTTTTACAGTACATCTGATTTTTGTGCTGCATTTCTACAAGTTACTCTGAATATGGGTCCTAAAGAACAGAAGATTAAAATATGATGGGGAAAATGGGAAAACAGGTGAAATGTAAGAAAGTTGCTTTTAGTTTGCAACTAATCTTGAAGTGCTAAACTTCATTATGTGATTCTAGAACTTCTGAAACATTTTCATCATTAAGTAACACTTTATTGATGCTGTATAATGTTATTAAATGTTATTATTCTCTTTTACTGTGTCACACAACTTTTTCCTTGTGCTATTAGGCATTTAAGGTGATTTGGGGGTAAACTTGGAACTTGGCTTTGGAACAAGTAAGAATTTTTCTCATTGAAAATATCTGCAATATCTGCATTAATGCAATATCTGCATTCATTATCTAGATTTTTACTATAAGGACTGTTTTCAGGAATGGATTAGGTACATATAAAGAGGGGAAATATGTACTATTATTCCCATACAACACAGTCATGGAACTAACATGTACATAATAATAGTACATAATAATAGTACATAATAATATGTACTATTATTCCCTAACAACACAGTCCTGGAACGTGTTGGAATCCCTAGCATGTATGCACTGCTGAAACAGAGACGCCCGAGTTGGCTCGGTCATGTCGTGAGAATGGATGATGGCCGGATCCCAAAGGATCTCCTCTATAGAGAACTCGTGCAAGGAAAGCGCCCTACAGGTAGACCACAGCTGCGATACAAGGACATCTGCAAGAGGGATCTGAAGGCCTTAGGGATGGACCTCAACAAGTGGGAAACCCTGGCCTCTGAGCGGCCCGCTTGGAGGCAGGCTGTGCAGCATGGCCTTTCCCAGTTTGAAGAGACACTTTGCCAGCAGTCTGAGACAAAGAGGCAAAGAAGGAAGGCCCATAGCCAGGGAGACAGACCAGGGACAGACTGCACTTGCTCCCGGTGTGGAAGGGATTGTCACTCCCGGATTGGCCTTTTCAGCCACACTAGACGCTGTGCCAGAACCACCTTCCAGAGCGCGATACCATAGTCTTTCGAGACTGAAGGTTGCCAATAAGTATTCCCATACAAGAACTGTGCGGAACAAAACCTACAAAAATACAAGAGGGAACTCAGCTAAACAACTTCTCACCGGCTCAATCCTGAAATGTATTTTTGTCACAGCAGAGTTTATGTAATCTTCCATTTGGTCATGCAAAGTGAACAGTAAGGATTTTGGGAGTTGAGGTGCAAACTGTTTTACATTATCCATGTCACCTGGGGAAAATATGTGTTGGCGTATAATTTTTTAAGGAACAGAGACTCACAGGGGCTAGTGGAGGGATCTGAGTTACACACAACTGAACCACAGTGATCCTGATGTGTACAAAGACTGACAATATTTCATGGATACAACTTGATACAGGCATGATACAAAGCCTGTATCAGAGAGCCACATTATATAAAACACCTTCAAGCTTTGACCCCTATATCCGTGTAAAAAACAGAAATACATCAGCAGCAACTGTACTCATGTTCCAGAAAAAAATCTGGATTTTCAAAAATAACTATTAAAAAGAGAAGTGTATTCATACACATACCTCTGAAACAAATTTTGTTGTGGCATCACTTAAGGTTTTCAACATCGGCGTTGCTTCAGCATAAAATAAGGACATTCTGTTGGCCAATTCATTATTTACTTCATTTTCTCCTTCTGCCTATCAAAAAAAGAGAAAAAACCACAATATGTTATTGCTTTTGAATAAAGTGATATGTGATACAAGGATAATAAAGAAGCACTTCTACAGAAAGGTCACTTACTGGAACATTGTTAATTCTCATACGACTCAAAGTTCTTCTGTAGTAGCTGAAGTCATTCTGTATCGCAGGATTTGTCATCTAAGAAGAAAACATAAGAAGTAGGTCCTGGTGATGCATCTATATTTAATTTCACTTGCGTATACACACTGCCTGCTCCTCAAGTGTCAGACATTTTACAGTAGTGGGAAATGAAACTGTGTTTGCCATCTATGACTCCTTCCAAATAACTCCATATGAATAATTGGTGATCTGAAGGTAAGAGTGGTATACTAAAGACCCATGTTAAGGGCTGCGATAGTGAACAAGATTTAGGTCTTAATCCTATGAAGAGCTATGCTAGTAAAGAATCTTCTACAACTATTAAACATCTTTCAAAAGACAACATCAAATTATTTTATGCATCTTTTCCCAAAGAACACAGTGGGGAAACCACAACAGGTGACAGTTTGTAGGCACATATCCATCAACATTGGTAGTGGAACAGGCAGCACTTGCACGGTGCAACCACACTGCTTTGGTCCAGCAGTTTATGCTGGTAGGAAGAGGCCATGTCATGAATCTACACAAGCACCATTTGTGCTGGCACAGCTGCTGTTGTACCTAGAGATGGAGTCTTGGTCCCTTTGGCCTGCCACCATAGCAGAGGTTTGCATGTACCTAGAATCTCCCTCTGCACTTGGCCAACACTTGATGGATGACCAAATATCACTATACACAGTGTAATATGAAGTATAGATTATCCATCACACTGGACAAGTGTCAATCCCAGAAGATTCTGCATTTACCTTCAGCTCGTCAAACCGAAGTGTGAAATGAAGGATTTCTGCAAACTGCTTGGCAAGAGCCTGCTCTCGCTCCAGGTGCTGTGTGGGAGAATACGGAGTGCTTGTCAGGGCCCCAAGAAGACCTCGTAATGCAGCTTCTGCATGAAAACATTTACATAAAATACAGTTTCAACACACTGAACATCCTGCTGTATTCATTTATTGCAAAACCAAGCCACAAAAAAGCATCATGTTCTTTCAAGAGTCCATCCAGGTGCCTGTGGATTGTCCAAGAAAATACATTTCTAGGCAGATGTACAAGCTATTTTACAAGCCATTAGCAGTAATTTTACCATGCTACAGCTGTGATTAAGGACTTTGGGATAAACCATGTAGTAGTTCTGGTAATTAGAAAAATCAACTCATTAGCCTACACTGATATTTACCTAGTCTTTGAGAAAATTCATAGAATTTCTTTAGTTTGCCCACTAGAGGGACGACTGCACCCCATGCCTTCTCCTGGAGCCTTTCATCTGTGGGATGCTGTATTGCCTGGAAAATTACATACATGTAAGGATGTTTGCTTCATACAATGGGGACGTGCTCTTATTCAAGACATATATATAACACAGGACACCCAAACCGCAACGTAGATCATTCTGTATGCCCCATGTGTGCTCCCTAGAGAAGTACCTTGTGAGTTCTTTACTGCACACAAGTTCTCACTCCCATGTCAGTCAGTTGTGAGTGGAGAACAAGGATCACAGCACAGAAGAACAGGAACTGTGTGGCTTACCAATCAAGGCTGTGAGACCTACAAAGCTTCTGCATTCAAAATGAAACCAACTCAAGATCTCGGGGAGGCAACTTTCCCAGAACTGCTGCCTGAGAATCTGTTATCTAAAGGATACCAGGGGCTACAAAATTTGTGTTCTATCACCAAGTCACGCTGCTCTCTTCACACCTGCTCTCCAGAAAACCTACTTGCATAACTATATTAAGTGCAATAAAACAACTTAAGGCCCTGTCTGGCAGAAGGATTGCCTCCCCACTCCAGCAGCAAAATACTGATGGGAAAATGAAATACCCTGACCTTTTACTGATCGGTATAAAGGTCACACACATGTCTGTGAGAAATATGACAGGCTTACTAAATTCATTACAAAAACACTTATCCAGCCATGCTTTTACCTCTCGTATTTCATGACCGGCTCCTCTGTATGACTGCAAGTCTTCCAGGATTCCTTCTGCATCCTTTAACACAACATTTACCTGATTATAAATTTCCTTTTCTGATTCTGTAGGTTGGGCATCTAAACAAACAGGAAAGCACATTATGTCCTTTTTGCGGTGACCGGGTTTTCAAATGCAGGCACGTAGTACTATTGAACAGCATCTTTCATGTAGTATTTGAACACATATATTCAGTTATTTAACTGATTCTATAACCTAAGTAATTTACAGAGCACATCTGCAATCTACCAAATGTGGAATACTGATAATTTAACTTTACTTCTACATATTCATATGCACATACAAACGATTCTGCTCTAAACAGGACATGAAATGGATGTGTGTGTTTTCTTTTGGGGGGGTTGTGGGGGGAGAAATATGGTGACAGCTATTGTTTGTCAAACCAGTTTTCTTCAGTTTAGCCTTTCACAATCTGGTCAGCGGAAGCCTTGTAAGTTAGTTACAGAAATAGAAGAGGTTGATAGCTCAGGAATTTAGACAGAGGTATTCCCTGCTTCATGACATTATGCTTAAGATTGTAGCCTTGGTTGCTTTTTGAAGTGTATGGGGATTACATTCTCAGATCAACCACTCAGGGGCTTGCCACCTCCAAATATTGGTTATATAAACAACTTCAGAGCCACAAAATTTGCAACCATTTCACTGGAATAAGTATAAAAATATTTACAAAATAAACTTAGGGCGCAATCCTAACCAACTTTCCAGCACCGAGGTAAGGGCAATGCAACTCCTAGGTAAGGGAACAAACAGTGCCTTATCTTGAGGAGGCCTCTGTGACTGCCCCCCAACTGCAGGATGCAGCACAAGCCCCACTGGCACAGCTATGCCGTGCTGGAAAGTTGGTTAGGATTATGTCCTTAGTCATACTGCAAGAAAGAACAGAGCCAATGACCAGGAGAGTAGGAGTAAATTGTTACACAGTAGTAGTAGCAACACTAGCCCTGAACGTGCTATTGAAACAAACATGAATCATGATTGATGAATCCTGTTCAAAGAAGCTAAGCAGTACAATGACTGTAGAAAGACATCAATGGAACAAGCATCAACCTGAAACAAATAATATGCAAGTGCAACCCCTAGTTTCATTATGACCTGCGAAAGTGATGATTAAGATACAACATGTTAAACGTTTTGCTTATGATTTCCCCCAAAATGCATTTAATAGCAAAATTAGAAACAACATTTTGCTAACTGGTTTTGCCCCATGTACTAACTGAGCTAAGGGGGCACCATTTATACTTAGTGGGGGGGGGGGAGCAAGCAAGCAATTATTCACTCCAGCATGGCACCCTGTTCGGTGGCCATTTGCTAGCATCTCCTTTCTGTCTTTTATAGACTAAATGGATGAGGAACTATTTAAACATTTCCTCTGGTAAATGAACCACTTTATGACCTTTTTTTATAACAACTGAAAAGGTATATATGGCCTCTGAGTGGCCCGCTTGGAGGCAGGCTGTGCAGCATGGCCTTTCCCAGTTTGAAGAGACACTTGGCCAACAGTCTGAGGCAAAGAAGGAAGGCCCACAGCCAGGGAGACAGGCCAGGGACAGACTGCACTTGCTCCCGGTGTGGAAGGATTGTCACTCCCGAATCGGCCTCTTCAGCCACACTAGACGCTGTTCCAGAACCACCATTCAGAGCGCGATACCAGAGTCTTTCGAGACTGAAGGTTGCCAACAATATATAAACAGTAAGCAATAGGCACATTGACAAAACTATCTATAAATATCTGAGGGGCTAAAATGTGAAGATGGAGCAGATTTCACTGTTCCGCAGTGGAACTGCCTTGGAAGGTGGTAGACTCTCCATCACTGGAACTCTTGAAACACAGGCTGGACATCCAGGGATGTTTGCAGTGGGGGGAGGGTAGCCTGCATTGGCAGGGGGTTGGGGTTCAATGATCATGTAGGTCTTTTCTATGAGTCTGTGAAGTAACAAAAATATTTAGGTGGGATGGAATGCATTTCAGGGCCCCTCCAGAGAGCTCCATTGGGCTGCTGAAGCAGAGAACTGATAACAAATCCTTCCGTGAGACCTTGAAGAGCCACTCCCAGTCAGACTAGACAACACTGGGCTAGATGGAATTCAGAGAAAGGCAGGTTCATAGTTAGGAAATAATCCAAAAGATACGTGGATCATGTGGTATTTGTGCAACCTGAGCAGACTTGAGCTCTGGCTGAAACTGAAAGGACTTTTGGCTTTTTGTTGCCTTGGGTAGCCGAGGAAGGGAAAGTGCTCAGTTTAGAAGATTCACATGTGCTTCTAATGTAATGCTGCTGGGAAAGCCATAAGGGCCTTTTTGGAAACAGTAAGCAGGCACATTAAAACTATACTCATCTATACTGGCACAGCATCTATTGTGGTTAAAAGAAAAATCGGTTTATACTGAGAGAAGATCAATCACAATTTCAGCAAGTTCTCTGTTCAGATGGCAGTTATATTTACTAGTATGCAAGAGAGGCCTTTAATGGGGAAAATGCATTTACTACAGAGTCTCAGATTCAAACCATCAAGAATCTCATATTCCTCTCAATAGATTCAGAAACACAAATATGTATTAACTCCTCAGTAGTAGACACATATTCACGTTATGCACTGTAGTTGATAAACACACCAGCCAAGACTCCTTAACCTACAGGGGTGCTGTGACCTCCATTGGTTACCTCCACAACTCAAGGGCAAGTAAAGGCTCCTCCCCCCCCCCGTTTGCTCTGATGGAGCCAAAAGGCAGTGACACTAATTAAGTGGAGTCTAATTTGTGGCTAAAGCCACATTCAGTAAGGCTCTCAGCAGACTATTCATAGATCAGCGGTATAAATTTGAGAAATACCAGTAGGTTATAATGGAAAGAGGAAATGAATGCAGGCTGTAAGATCTCACACTTTGGTTTTAAAAAGAAAAAAACAAACAAACTCTGGTCTTACTTTCAAAGTCAAGGAAAAAATTTGGTCCCTGCTCAAGGTCTGTGCACGTCAAAACTTTAAGAAGATTCCCCATGTTAAGGTACCTGTTGAGACAAGGAGATAAAAGACCATCTATTAAAGCAGCAATAGGTCAAAAGCAACAGAATAAAGCCACAGGAACAACATGACAGTTTCCACATACCGCACAGCCTTCAATTTCCAGTACAGTCCATGCAACTCGAATACTACCCCCTACTTTCTACAGATGAAAAATGGTTCTCTTTTAAGAAATGGAATATGGAGGAACTTCCTTTAGAGAACAAAAACAGAAAAAGAAACTATACAGTTCTCCAGCCATGACTGGTTTTCCCATACGGGTTCCTGTCACATCCATCACTCAAAGATTTGTATTTTAAAACTTCAATTGTGTAGTAGCCCTATTTTTAAAAAAACACCTCCCACCCTCTTTATTTTCCTTCACAGCAAATTCTGATAGCTTCTCTCATTTTTATCTTAGTGGATTTCAAACGCATACATTATGTACATCATCACTTCAGGATTTTCAGCATACCTAGAAAATAACACAAGCTCTCAAAGTAACTTCCAAGCAGATATTTGAATTCCTTAGTTCAGCCATTTTCAACCACTGTGCCACGACACACTGGTGTGCAGCTAATGGTCCCCAGGTGTGCTGCGGGAATTTGGGAGAGGGTCTTATCAACAGGACCATTAGGGGATGTGAGCCCCCATTGACAGCACAGTGTGCCTTGTCAATTGTCAAAAAGCTGATGGTGTGCCTTGACCATTTTAGTGCCTTGCCAATGTGCCGCGAAAGTAAAAAGGTTGAAAATCACTGCCTTAGTTTATAATGAACAAGAGCTGAGTTACACAGTTCTTGTTCATTCAAAAAACATGATGACAATTTAGACAACTAAATGATGACAATTTAGACAACAAGGCATTCGTTCTCCTGAGGTTGCAAGATTGTGTTTGGGCTATACTACTTTTCACTTCAGGTGGGAGCTCATATGACTGAGGGCTTCTTTGTACAAATAATCCCTCCAAATAGAAAGACTAAAATGTTAAGTTATTAATGTTTCCTGAAATTAAGTAGAGGCTGCAGAAGACTATATAGTTTATGTATAATCAGCATGTACATTTCAGTACTACAATCTTTCTGCTTCAACTATAAGACGCATGACATTTATCTTTATAGCATGTTATGTTTGTTATATTAAGACAGATGATACCACAAAAATACTTCATTTAAGATCCAAGCCTCTGAAGTGCTGACAGTTTAACAAGATGTCAAATCTGTATTCCAAGGTACCATGCTGAGAAGGATATTTTGGGAAAGCCAAGAGAGTGTGGCTATGAGAGAAAAGGAGATCTTCTGTGTTCGAGTTTTAAAAAAACCCAATTATTGGTGTGTAAAGAATGAACAAATTGACCTTCAGTCAGTGGCGTAGCTAAGGGGGGACAGGGGTAGCAGTTGTACCAGGCATCCAGCTTCAGGGGGGGCAACAAACTGAGTTTGACATTAGTGACCAAAATTGTGAAAATCTTGGTATATATGATTTATACCATATATCAATGGAAAGGTAACTTAATGTAGAATATAATGAAATAAACCCCATTGGAATATCTGTATTCTATCAAAAGTTAGGCTAATTAACCAGAAAATGAAAATACAATTGTCTTATAGAACAAAAAGTGGATTTTCTTAACTCAAAACTGACCTATGAGACTGATTGTTGTTCAAGAGGTGCCCCTCTTATATTTAGCAAGAGAAGAATAACCATCCATCTTCACCCCAATACAGTGTCTCGAACCTATCAGGGGCACACTTTTTATTTACTTAATTAATTTGATTTTGTTTGGGGGGGCTACAAATCTTCTTTGACCCGAGATAGCAGATAGATGCCTTTTCACTTTTGAAAAAGCCCAAACATGATGCCACTTCTGATTGTGACATCACTTCTGGGGCAACATTTTGAGCTTGGCACCGGGCTACATGATCATTAGCTACAACACTGCATTTGGGTGTATTTAAGACACACAATTGTAAATTATAATTACCAAAAAGATTAATTTAGAATTTAACTTGTTAAACCAGTTGTTCACTAGTTCTTCTTGAATGTAAAATTAAAAGAAGAGTTGGTACTTCTGGTAGACATGATGCAATCTTAATTCAATACTAATGTGTGGGTGGGAGAGGATCACTACCACAATACACCAGTCACATCTACCCACAGATGTCCAACTGCACAGATACCCTCTGTTGCTGCAAGAGGGCTCCACCTGAAAGTGGTTCAATACTGTTACCGCAAAGCAGATTTTAAGAGCCCCTTTTCTACAGCTTGAATGTCCTCTGCACATTATATTGGCAACCTTCAGTCTCGAAAGACTATGGTATCGCGCTCTGAAAGGTGGTTCTGGCACAGCGTCTAGTGTGGCTGAAAAGGCCAATCCGGGAGTGACAATCCCTTCCACACCGGGAGCAAGTGCAGTCTGTCCCTGGTCTGTCTCCCTGGCTATGGGCCTTCCTTCTTTGCCTCTTAGCCTCAGACTGTTGGCAAAGTGTCTTTTCTGTTGCATGGTGCAGAGTTGTCGATCCGCTTGTCGGTTTTCACCCTAGAACAACCTTGCTCCTGACTTTTATCTGATTTTGAGTTTTATCAATGCTCTGGCCCCTAAGCCGTCAAAAGACCAAAGCATGCCTGTATAACGAATTTGAAACTATCAAACTATAACAAATTTTATTGGACGATACTGAAACTATTTGATAACATACAAAAAATGAGCTCTTGGCTTTGTACAAAGAAAGGTTCTAATAATAAAATCTGTCATAAACAAGAGAGAAGGGAAGAAAAGCACATAATTTCATTATGTACCATCCAAATCAGCTGTCAAATTTGCCGACTAGATTTTCATAGCCCATAGCATTATGGATAGTTGTCTTACATTCAAAGGTTTAAATGGGGCTAAAAAAAACTACATAGTTTTATGAATGATCCTCTGATTCTTGAATGAATTAACATTTTCTTTCCAAAGTTACTTGTACTCCACATTTGTGGTGGTTAGAGACTTGCTTCTCCCCTTTTTCTTTTAAAGTCAATCATTCACTTCTTGTACCAAGTACTACAGAGGAAGTGATCTCACAAGTATACCTCAAGGTACATCCTTATGTATAAACTAGCGAATAAGTAAACAGAACTTTCCTTTCAGTACCAACCACCACCCCATGAAGAGTCTTTGAAGTGCTCTTCAAGGCATCAGCGTGCACAGCAAGCTGTTATAGCACTCAAACTGTGATGGAAAACTGCCTCATGAATGTGGATGGGTGCTTGATCCCAAAAATGAATGAAGTGAAATCAAAACTGTTCATCTTCAATGAAAAGTTTATTGTGTGTCATGAGACACGGTGGCAATTAAATAGGGCTACAACCAGGATGGTATTACCTAGCCCAAGCAAAAAACCTCCCTAGTCCAGTGGTTCCCAAACTGGAACCCACCAGCCAGGAAAGTATTTATCCCTAACACTTTTCGATCAAAAACAGGAAGTGGTTTTTAATAGTTTTTGTTACTGTTTGGGGGGCTTGGGGAGCCCTGCAGAGCTCCCCACACTCCCCCCCCCCAGAGGCTGGCACTCCTTCAGTTAAGTTGCAAAAACCCCCTCCCCCCTGGCAGCAGCACAATCCTGGGGATTGTTTTGCTGCCATAGCCCATCCTCCACACATACTTATGCAGCCCTTCCCCCACACATACTTATGTGTTCCCAACGCCCTTGAAGGAGTTTGGGAAGTACTGCTAGCCCTTTCCACCTGCACAACTAAGTCAAATCTATTTGTTCTGACCTAAAGAACCCACCCATCCCCCAATCCAGTACAGGAACAAGAAGTGAACCATACAAATAAAAATTACGTATCCAATTTGCAGCCAGCCACATGCATGTTTAATGGCCCAATCCTAAGGGACATTTATACCGGAGCACTCATTCCAGCAGCGTAAGCAGCTTTAAGGCTGTTCCAAATGCACCGCTCCAGCAAACAAGCTACAAGCAGCCAGGTCAACGCAACATCCTCTGCCACTAGTAAGTTCGTTCAGGGGTCAGGATGGAGATGAGGGGGTGGCATCTGCCAAATCCTAATCCCCTTTCTGGGCCTGATCTGTCTTCATGGCAGACTTGTGCCAGTGGCTGCTGGGGCTTACACTGGAGCAAGTGAACAAATGTTCCCTTATCGCAAGGAGTCCTCAACATGCCTCCCCTGAGGGATATGGCAGAAGCCATGCTGGTGCCACTGCATCGCCACAAAGTGAATTATATAGGATTGGACTGCCCATGTCCTTAAGACAGGAATGAAACAGGGTAAAGACACTCTCATCTCCTGCCACGCTGAACAGTCCTTGGCTGACACTTACAAACAATACAAGGGAAATTACAATCAAATGTCACATTCCAGAATTAGTCGATTTTCTTAAATTGTTTTAAAGAAATATTAAGAATATTGTTTCAATTTGTGAAAAGATAAAAGGGTTTATTATTTTTCCTACCAGGAGCTCAAAATATATATATTTACTTTAATCCTTTGCTTTTGTCTATTTCTATGTGCTTCTTTTCATTACCAAAGATTACCACAATTCATACCAGATGATTACACTAAAGATCCCTCTCCAGACTCTAAAAATAATTCATCAAACTTAAATGAATTAGCCAGCTTCAATTTCAAATTATTGTGCATTCAGAAGATTCTCAACTGTCCTTGCTTAGCATCTCATAATCTCCTCCCAGCATTTTCTAATGCTATCAGAAAACAAATCTCTGCAGTTCCTTGGAAGAGGTTGTGGGAATCACTGAGAAATACAGTTTCAAACTTGACCTACTTTTGCAGAATAAGACATAAGGAATGCCACATTAGATTACAATGACCAAGCCCATTACAGCCTTATGGGGCTGTCTGATGCAGAGCACCATGTCAAAATCAGACAGGCGGAAAGTCAGGCATATTTTCAAAACAAGACTTGCACGCATGCCCTTCATACCAAACACATCCCTGACACATGGTTGAGCTCAATCCAGAAGAAATACAACAGAGGTACAAAATGTAAAACCGATTCCCAAGTGGCCAAGATGACTCCCTTTGGGGAATGGAGGCAAACAGTACATTAATCACTATTTTGTTCCCAACCGGTGAGCATGACATAGGACTCAGTGGCCAGGAACCATTTTGATATTTATGGAAGAGAAACTGCAGTTAAATAATTCCTCACAGCCTAGAATTGTGAGGTAAAAAAGTGCTGTGCTTTTTCACCTGAAGAAAGCACACCTGAAGGACAAACATGCAGATTTTATATGTATATGCAGATTTTAAAAAAACAGTTAAATGTATTACACAAAGAGGAAACACTTTTAAACAGTCATTTTTTTCTCATTCATTCTCAACTGGAAAGAGCTGAACTTAGATTTAGGTAAAACTTACCATATATATTCTAAACTGGGACTGATTACAGAATATATTTATTCTACCAAACTCTGGGACTGTTTTTAGTTCAACCTTACCTGTTACTCTATTTGAACACCGAGCCTGTTGAGGTTGCTGGTTAAGTTAATTTTGTATTGGTTGCGAGGATGCTTATTTCTATGTTTAAATTTATTTTTGTCTATTAGATGAGTTGTATGTTGCTATTTTTGCTAACTGAGTATTTTTAAACAACCAGGTTTTTTTTTTAAACCATAGAAGAACAAGATAAAAGTGTTATGAAATTAAATGTACCAGCAAAAATTATTTTGGAAACTTGAAATTGTAACAAAGTCAAGGGAATGACTTGCCAAGTTATGGGATATAACTTCAATGAAGAAATTAACTTGGTATGTTTGAACTCTATACAAGGAAGAAAGGAGGATTTTAGGCAGAGTGGAATTCTAAGCAAAGTTTGATTTCAGGAAATCTTTTCCACCTTTTATGCGAAACAGTCTGTTTAATATCAGAACTGTCACACTGATTTTCATTACCGTGTATGATATGGTCATTTTTAGTTGATTTTTTGGCCTGTGTGTTCTCTGTTAATTTATTATCAACTAACATTTTTTAAAAATAAAAATATATAAATCTAGAAGGCTGCATTTGTGCTGTAGAGAGTGGAATATGACCTCTTAAAGGAGAAGCCAGGAACTTCCTGAGAATTTGCATGTGTCTTTAACATTAAATTTGTACCTTCTACCAAGAAGTATCCACAGAAATACAGATAATTCCTGCAAAAGATGCATTTGGAGGTCCATGCAGGGCTTTCTGTAGTCAAGAAAAACTGTATTTAGCAACCCTCCAATATGGATTTTCCTAAAATACCTGGTACCATTTTCTTTAATCCAAATATTGTTAGAGTTCATGCAGGACTTTCTGTAGCCAAAAAGTACTGACCTTAGCAACCCTCCGATACAAATTTCCAATACTCTAAATATTGTTGGAGTTGTTCCTTACTTTTCCTCCCTGAATGATGACATCATACCCCCCCTCCCAAAAAAAATAGCATTCCAAATTGGGAACATTAAAAGTCTCCAAGTCAACTACAACATTAGAGCTGTATGGATTGCAACAAAATAAGGATTATGAGTCTATTTAGGCAACAAGGCTCTGTCATAACGGGACACAAGCTTCCAAATTACACATAAGTTTTCTGTTAGTCAGATTAATGAGGTGACTTCAAAAATAGAATTCTCAATACTCCAAGGGCTGCTTTTCTAATTAAAAAAAGTTATGTGCTTTGTATGCTGTGTTGCTTGAGACCAACAAGGCAATAACGACATGTACAGTTAATTTGTGCAAGCCTGCTGAATTTGCATAATTTATTCCAAGAATTTCTGCATTTTCAACACAAAATTCCAAGCCCTCGAGGTGCAAGCGTAGGGTTTGAAAATACTCGGCAGACAAGTCAATCTGAATACTGAAGCAAAAGAGACTAAACTGCCAAACATCCACAGTGGGGGTGGGTGGGAGAAAAGGATTTGGCAACACCCTTATTTTAACAGTCTGACTATTTTTATCTTCATGTGCCACAACTTGGGAGCTGTAGGCAACAAAGCGATTCTTAACACCGATAGGACTAGTCAGATGAGAAGACCCTTAGCAACAGATGACATCCCTAACGCAGCAGCCAACTGGACTGAAATGCACTTTCAAAGCATTTAACTTATGAAAGTAATGCTGGACCATTATGGGTTGCCCCTGATGACACCTGGCTAGCAACCCTGATTTAGTACATTTTAGTTATTAAAAATGGCTCACCACCCCCAACTTCCTCCTTGTAACCAAAGCACCCAATACAGTTACATCCTAACATCATGGAGCTTAAGAAGGCATACATTTATTTAATGAATTCTATTCTAACTTTCCCTTTTCTCACATGAGAAATGTCCACAGCAGCTAACCACCACAATTAAATCTGAACAAGAGCAGCAAGTAGAACCAACAATAGAGACAGACAAGGCCCTCTCCAGGTTTCAGGATGCCCAGACTAACACAGGTGAGCACTGAGAGTTCCTTACCATCACTACATGGCACAGAAGTGATCTCCAGGATCAATAATGGCCTCTTTGGCTTCTGTTCAACAGCGCTGACCCAAATAAGAAGGTCAACACACACACAAAACGCAAACACTGGTCATGGCAAACGACTGCTGAAACAAAACTAAAAAAGCTTTCCACTGGTATCAGGGCATCATCAAAGAGGGGTCAGATGGAGCTCCCAGGCCCAGACACATTACAGAACATACATTACAAGGCTGCATCCTTTCCTCAATACACATGTACAAATTTTATATATGAATAAGACTGGAAAATATAAATTGAACATATCAAAGGCATAGAAAAATTAAACATTCTTTGAGTCACCGGTACAATCCCTACTAAAAGGTCACCTGGTTTTCTCTTTTCTCTTGCTGACATCTAGTGGCGGTTTTGGGTATGCTGCTTCATATTGATGAAAGCAACGCATAATACAAAACAGAGAGAAACAGAAAACTATTGCCCAATTTTAGTTTATCAAAAGCTGTCAGAAGCAACAACACATTACAGTCACTTTGCAGTGAGGAGAGTTTAGTTCTGTTTTGCTTTGCAATACTCATGCAGTACTGTAATAAAAGCAGACCAGAAAAGCATAAGGCACAGAAAAAACTAAGAAAAGCATGAACTGGATTCCTGCAGTATTTAAGAGACGGTTTCTTAAAATATTTATTCATAAACCCACTTTACATGGAGCTCTCAGTTCCATCCAAGTCACTGATAAGATCCACACCAACTTAGCTTCAGAAATACTGCAGCATCAGGTGCTATTTGTACTTGTATTTAGAGAACTTCATCACGTGAATCAGAAAACGGCCATCACTTGGGGCAAATAATGCTTCAGTTATTTTATTCCATTAAAACCACACCGTAGTAAATAAGCGTACTGTTCTAATTATGGATATGTCACTATTGTGTGGTTAGAGCATGGATGGAAAAAACAAATGAACAGGACATGAAAGCAATATTATGCAATATGGTTGCAAAGTATTTCAACGGAGGAATAATCTTTCATCATAGAGATATCCTATAAAGTTCTGTTATACTGGCTTCTAGGGACTACCAAAAAGAAAAAAGTTTTGCTCAGGTAATAAGGGTTTCTTCAAAATCTGAAAGACAATTAGCAAGACAAGCTTGTCTCTCAGACCACCACATATTTGTGTGCCTCAAACTGACACTTGTACCAAAACCTGAATACATGTGCTGGTATTCCTGACAATAGTTGGGGAAGGGGTGTGATAAGGCCAATTTCTGGACCAATAATTATACAGAAATGGTTCAAAAGTTCTAACAAGTCCTTTAAAAAATTTTTTTAAACTTTATTCAATTTGCTGCTCTTGCATTAAACTATCTGTAGTGTAAAATATCTTTCCATTCAAAGACCCTCCAACCTAACTAATGATCAAGGCAAACAATCAAACAGATTCGAGAGTAATGAAACAAGAATGAAAAACCAAAATGTGCCCTATCAATTACCATCAAACCCAAACCCACTGCATCAAAAAGAGCAATGTTTTCTAATAAATAAATAAATTTGGGGTGCCGATTCAAAAAATGGCATCCGTTTTGCCCTATCGTGTCTAGTTTGGAGATATAGTATAGCCTCATTAGTGAGTGGTTCAAGCAGCTTCCTCATGAGGAAGCCATGGTGTAGGCTTCCTCATGAGGAAGCTGCTTGAACCATTCACTAATGAGGCTATGCTGTGTCTCCAAAACTAGACGTGATAGGGCAAAACGGATGCCATTTTTGGAATCAGCACCCCAAATATACCCAGGAAATGGTGTAACATTTAAGGAAGCAAAATGTGTGTTGGCCTGTGTAATCAGCCAGGTGGGAGAAGACTAAGCAGGTGCGAAGGACTCACAGAACTGGCTCCAATTCCTTGATTCCAACATCCAAATGCAATCAAAGTAGCAAAAGGGAAGAAGCTTCTGCACTGCTATGATAGTGCATGACTATTCCCTTATGTAACAATTCAGAGGATGGCTTACACATCATTCTCCATGTTAATCCTCTGAAAATAATTCATGGTTGTGCACAGCAGTTCTTTGGAAATCATTTGCTCAGAGTTCCCTTAGCAAAGTTCTTGGCCTAGTGAACACATGCACACAAACAATAATGCAATTCTCACCTATAGCCAGTGCTGCTCTCTGTTTTGGTTCCCAGTCTAGAAAACAGAAGAGGAAGTGGAAGCATTCAGAGTCAGGTTTTCACAAATACTTAATGTGCACTACCCTGCAAACAAGAAAATATTTAAGACAAATCCTAGCACCTTTAAAAAGAAAATACAGAAAGTTTGCAGGAATCCACACACAGCAAGCTCCACTTGGACAGATGGAATAACTGTTAGAATTTCCACCTTTATCTAAAGAAGATTTTAAGGCTTTGTGGTTATAAAGAAAAACATTCAGAACATGAAGTAAATGTGTTCCCCAAGTACTTTTCCTCAAAATGCAGTCAATCTAATTGGGGAGTTTGGACAGTCAACAAAGTTTACAGGCATCCCCTGCTTATTTAACAGGATAGGAACTAGAGCACTGTCAAAAACCGGAAATTGTTGAAATGCGCAACCCATTTTTAATATAGCTTGCAAATACATTTTGATCACCGAAAAGCATAAATAATGCACTACAGATCACTAGTGAATGTGTTCAAAAGCAAAATAGCAAAAATATATTTATATTGATATAAAGATATATATATTGATATATATTTATATTGATATATTATATCATATATTTATATGATAAAGATATATTTATATTGATATAAAGATACAAAGATACAAAGAGATACACACACACACACACAATATATATTTCTAAGAGATGTGCAGCAAACTACTTGTATATAGTACACAGATGGAATGAAAAGATGGTGCCACATCAACAGAGAGAAAAAGCAGCACATGATCACAGAAGCGTGTGGAAGGTCGTGGAAACATGATGAAATAGGTCAAAAGAACGGATCACACATCAAATGCATGGGTTGTAGTTTTAATTTAAAAGGGTCAAAAAAGTGGGGAGACGCCTGTACCTCTAAGCAAAACTGGCAATATAAATATGACCCAATGAAGACGATGATTAGCACCATAACTAATCCCTAAATCATTGTTACATTTTAGTTATCAAACAGAATATTAAACCATGTTTTGAAGTGGATTTGCAAACCATAGTTAAAGCAGTTTTCTTGCCTCATCAGCTTCTCTGTTTGAAAAGAGGCAAGCAGCCCTTTTGTGTCTTGTTAAACTGTCTGGAAACAGGACTTAAACTTGCCTAAGTTAAACAGGGTTTAACTTGCCTAATTATTTGAGCTCTTAAGTGAGACTAAGATAATATATAATAGTTAAGAGATATCTACTTGAGGCCCACTGCACAGCTGCTTAAAAGTTTTCAGTGTGACAGAAATGGCCACATGAAATAGTGATCATCTATAGCAGGGCTGCCCAAACCCCGGTCCGTGGGGGCCCCCCCCATCTCCAATGGGCACTCAGCCCGCAGACCCACCGGAGCCCTCACTGGACCAACGCGACTGCTGCTCGCAGCGGCAGCAAGGGGATTGCTGGCTGCAGAGCTCTCCTGCATGTGGGAGAGTTCTGCAGAAGCCCAGCCCATCCAGCACGTGCGCGCGCGCGCACACACACACCAGTTAGGGAGGCCAGGGCTGATGCTGCATGTGGGATGGGGGGTGTGTAATCATCGCGCTTTGCTCTGTGTGGGGAGGGGAGTGGGCAGGACCTAAGGGGAGAAGTTGAGGGTTTGTTAGCTTTGGTGCGGTGGGGAGCTGCTGAGCCGGAGGGAGTAGCACAGTTCGTTTATGAAGGGGGCAACATGCTGGCTTGGCTTGGCTTGTTTTGGTGGGTGAGGGCAGTGCTGAGTGGGAGGGAGAAGCTTGTGAGAGCCTTATTCCATGTTAACTTACTCCTGGTGTGGGTGGGTAGGTGAGTGAGTGTCTAGCAAGTCAGAAATGTCCTCCCTACTTTCCCTCTGTTGCTTGTGAGATCCTTATTCTGGGTTAACTTCTGTGTCCTGCTGTATTTGGGTAAGCATGTGCCTCCTGCAATCTACAAATGGTGGAACTCTGTTGATTCTTGGTTCTATGCATTTCTGTAAAGTGCTGGGGGGGGGTAGGTTGGTGGAAAACCTTTCTTCTTGTGTTTCTACCTTGTTGGAATGAGTTTCTGCCTAGAAATATTTTTCCTCTTGTGTCCCTGCCTTGCTAAGATGTGTCTCTGCCTAGAAATATTTGTATTATAAATAAGCTCAGTAGAATTCATTCTTTCATATGTTCCATCTTTAATGTATTCATTTAAGTAAATATCGTCAAATTAATTCTTTTTTTTTCCCCTGGCCCCTGACACCATGTCAAAGAGGTGAGGTCTCTGCCTCCTGCCAAAAAGTTTGGACACCTCTGATCTATAGCATCCAATCACAGGCAAGCCCAACACCAACATGCTCCCACAGCTATTAATGTGGGAAACTAGGATGAAGAGATCATTGCCAACTCTGCTTTACAAATAAACCACCTGCCCATGGAATTAGAGTCATCACACAGTAAGCTATCACATGGTTTTGATATCTGGAGTTTGGTGGAAAGCATAACACACAATTTGCCAGGTCCAATGCAACAACAAACTAGCATCAGTAAAAAAGGTTATTAATTTGGAACTCAAGGTCAGATCCAATAACTCCTACCCGCAATTTAGCATGTGTTGGAATCAAACTTTTGAGTTTTTGTGTCACAACGCCTGGAATTTTAATTGGTGCAGGGAATATCTGTGACTGGTGGACGTTTTGTTGCCACAGCAGCTTTATTTATAGAAGAACATTCCACTTTATTCTCTATGCCTTTTAGATATTATTTAAGAGTAACCGAGGGAGCTGACAGTTCAGTTAACTCCCTTCACAAAACTACAATTCCCACAGTTTCTTGGAAAAGAAAATTAGTCTATCAAGCAGGCATGCCCTTTATTTTAGCTTTCAGTTTAATTATCTGGGGAACAGTCACACTCTGTTTGGCCCCCTAACAATGAGGTTTTTCCTAGTACAGTACCTTGGGACCTCAGCATCTGCAAGGGATTCATTCCTGGAACCCCCATGGATTCTGAAATCTGCTGATATTGAAATCCACAGAGGTCCCACAGTGAACCTCCAGATGAGACCCCAAGTGCCTTTCGGTTGCAACTGGAGGTGTTCTGAGATGCAGAGAAGACACACAAGGCCTCCAAGGCCTCAGAAGGTCTCCAAGAAGCATGTGTTTTTTTGGCAAACCAGAAGTGTCTCCCAGAGGACTCTGGGAGGCCTTCTAAGAAGCAAGGAGGTTGCACACAGCCTCCCCACACTACTGAAGTACCATGAGAAGCACTTCCAATTTCTGAGCAAACTGGAAGTGCCTCTCAGAGGCCTTTTGAGGTGTGGGGAGGCTTCTTCTAGCCACTTCCAGTCACATTTGAGGTCCTCTATGGGCTCTCCTGGCACAGGATCAGAACCCACATAGGATCAAATCCATGGGTTCTGAATCTGCGGATAAAGAGGACCCAAACTGTAGTTGATAAAAGCTATAGAAAGTTACCTATATGCAACATTTCTAACCCCTTTCTCTAGGCTGGTGGTGGTCTGATTTTTCTTAACTGTTTTTCCACCAGGCCAGTAAGCAGCAATTTCAGCAGAGCTTTTGTCATGCCATTGGGTATGACAACTGGGTCTAACAGCACTGAGCATGACCCTGGAAGTCCTGCCACCATTTTTTCCCCTTTAAAATTCACCAGGGTGTCCCTACATAGCATACAGGATCATTTCCTGGCATATTCTGAGGAACATAAGAACAGCCCCACTGGATCAGGCCATAGGCCCATCTAGTCCAGCTTCCTGTATCTCACAGCGGCCCACCAAATGCCCCAGAAATGCCCAGGAAATATGGCCACTGGCAGGAGCCAGCCATGGAAAATACAGTGTCAGTACATCAAGCACTCTTAAACCTACTACTACCCAAACAACTCAACAAAAAAGGAAAAAATCTTCTGCAACATCATCAGCACTTCTAAGAAGTTACTAAAGCAGCCACTGCCAACAGGCCCAGCAAGAAAAGCATAGCCGCTGCCAAGTGCTTACACATAAACTCAAGGTCACTCAAGGCTACTGGGCAGTTGCTTAAAGCCAATTCTGGGGTATTCAATTTTTCCACCTGGGCACAATTCTGACAACATTTGAATGCCCAATTACCTTTCAAACCAACATAAAGTTCACTGTATCTCAGCTTACCCCAGAAAAACTTGCAGCACACAACATTTAGAGAAAGCTAGAGTAGAACATTCCCAGAATTTAACCATCATCCCCAAAATGACAGATAAACTGATATAAAAGCACAGATATACCATTATATTACATTCTGATTTTTTTTTTCCTCCAACAATGATTTTCCTCCACCATAGACTAAGTATCTTCAGATAATCTGGTACACAGCCCGTGGCTTGGAACAGTTAAAACAGAAATTTCACACAGGGGCTAGGAAATAAAAATATTTGTAATCAACAGAATCTCCCTTACCAGGTAACAATACCGTGTCAAAAACTTTGAAGATTCTTACTCCTTACAAGTGAGATGTAGCAGCTTCTCTGGGAAACCTGAAGAGACAGAAAAACAAGACAATGAAAACCAGGCAATACAATTTGAGGCATATTGGTGGGTATTACACACAGAAACCAAGCTGAACCAAATCCAGGTGGCTATTATAATGCCGTTGTACAAATCGATGGTAAGGCCACACCTGGAGTATTGTGTCCAGTTCTGGTTGCCGCATCTCAAAAAAGACATAGTGGAAATGGAAAAGGTGCAAAAGAGAGCGACTAAGATGATTACGGGGCTGGGGCACCTTCCTTATGAGGAAAGGCTACGGCGTTTGGGCCTCTTCAGCCTAGAAAAGAGACGCTTCAGGGGGGACATGATTGAGACATACAAAATTATGCAGGGGATGGACAGAGTGGATAGGGAGATGCTCTTTACACTCTCACATAATACCAGAACCAGGGGACATCCACTAAAATTGAGTGTTGGACGGGTTAGGACAGACAAAAGAAAATATTTCTTTACTCAGCGCGTGGTCGGTCTGTGGAACTCCTTGCCACAGGATGTGGTGCTGGCGTCTAGCCTAGATGCCTTTAAAAGGGGATTGGACGAGTTTCTGGAGGAAAAATCCATTATGGGGTACAAGCCATGATGTGTATGCGCAACCTCCTGATTTTAGGAATGGGTTAAGTCAGAATGCCAGATGTAGGGGAGAGCACCAGGATGAGGTCTCTTGTTATCTGGTGTGCTCCCTGGGGCATTTGGTGGGCCGCTGTGAGATACAGGAAGCTGGACTAGATGGGCCTATGGCCTGATCCAGTGGGGCTGTTCTTATGTTCTTATATCTAAAACACTGAATAGAAAGAGACTGTAGAGTACTCGCACCCAGTGCATGGCTAGGATGAAGTCCACAATGAAACTTCATTTAGCGCACTATGTTTTATGAACTGGTATGTTGCTCTACTGAAGTGTGACAGGCCAGTTTCAAGAAATGCACTCCCAGAAATCCATATTAGATCATATCCAGTTTATTCTCCATAGTCTCATGGCAGTGATGGTGGAGTGTTCTAACCATCTGAAGATAAAGACACAAAATAGTGCACACATATAAGAGAGGGCAATCTTCAGAGGATAACAGGAGAAGATCAACTACTCTTTGATGACTGCAGACATCCCAGCTAACTCACAATTACCAAACCCACCTTAGGACAAGGACAGCAAAACGCATAGTTCACTGTTTCCCAAATTGTGAGTCAGGACCTGATTGCTGGTGAGTCGTGAAATTGACAAGCTGACAACAAGGTAAATATGTTGAGACCAGTGGAAACTGAAACTGAGCCACATGTCCACATTTCACTCATGAGTAGGCAACTATGCCTCTAGTGCACTTTGAAGGGCAGGCACACCCAAACAACCCAACCAGAATGGTCCTTATCTGAGGAACCCCCCCCCAAAAAAAAAAAACACTTGAGAAGGAAGTCTCCCCTTCCAAGCTTACAAGGAGATGCATGGATTGCTGTGGAAAACAAAACTAAGCCACATTCATGAATAGCCAGATGTGCCGTGGCTCCTATTGAAGGTCAGGCAAAAGGAAAAGCAAAGCCACCAGAATGGTTCTGATGAATGTGGAGCTCAATTAACATTACAGAAGGCAGTCCCTACCCCACCATAGTAAAAAGGACAAAAACAGAAGCTTGAACAGCTGGTAAGGTGATTTTTTTTTTTTTTTTTTAAGACTAAGGGTCCAAACCTATCCAATTTTCCAGTGCCAGTGCTGCTGTGCCAGTGGGGTATGCACTGCTTCCTGTGTTGGGGAGGCAGTCACAGAGGTCTCCTCAAGGTATGGGAATATTTGTTTCTTACCTCGGGGCGGCATTGTGGCTGCACCGGTGCTGGAAAGTTGGATAGGATTGGGCCCTAAGTGGGGCCCAATAGAGTGCCATTTTAAAAAGTGGGTTCCAGTGCTGGGAAGTCTGGGAAGCACTAGCACGGCCTATGAGACAGTTAAAGTCCACCAACCAATTATGTTTAGAAGTTCCAGCAAAACTTAAGCTAATTGTGGCGAGACATTCACTCACAATTCTGCTCAGGAAGAAACGGGGAAAACGTTTAAATTGTAAGATACAAAGAAAATCCAGAATTTAAATGTTCTCTCTTTCAATTTATATTATATAAAATTTCCCAGCTAGGCCCAAGCACAATGCTCTATAATTTTGGAGTTGGTATTTATTATTACAGAGCCTAACCATTCATCAGCTGGCAAGATACACTTCCAGCCCTAACACCATCTGGAGAACAGCAGCCTCTATGAATAGAGAGGTCAACAATATCTGCCTTAGTAAATATATTTATCCTCCATAAAAGCAGGAGAATGACTAGAAACAAATGCTCCAGGAGGAACAACCACCAATAACTTAAGAGTCAAAACAATGTGCAGAGTGCTTCATATTCACACTGGTGCCTCAGAGTCCTACCCAGAATCAATCCACCTAATGCACCACAGTGCCAACAGGCCACTCCTGACATTTGGCCAGTCTGCTGGGGCAGGGGGGGGGAGGGAAACTCATTAAGAAAGGAATGTACTCCCCAAGACAATCAATGGACTGTGGCCAAAAACAAGGTCTGCAAACCAACCAACCAACCAGCCAGCCAACCAACCAACCAACCAACCAACCAACCCCCCCCCCCGCATGTTCACATGAACAATTTACTTCAGTATGGCAAATCCTTTTCCCACTAAAGCAGAGGTCTCCAAACTTTTTGGCCAGAGGGCCGCACTATATATCTGGCGCAGTGTAGAGGGCCAGAAAAAAATTTAAATATAAAATTAATATCAATAAATTAGAAATGGAACTTAGTTGAGTGTATAAATGAACGAATGGGCTCATTCATTCAACCTCTCTGGCCCTTAGAACACCCTCCAGATGCAACCAGAGCACAGTTCCAGTCATGTTCGGCCAAGTGGGCCAGAAGTTTTCAGGGGTCAAGAGGCTGGCCGCGGGTCGGACAGAGGCTGGCCGCAGGCCTCATCTGGACCCTGGGCCGGGGTTTGGAGACCCCTGCACTAAAGTATTAAAAAAAAGACTGAGGATAAGTACCCTTTTAACACAGAGATCACACATATTACTCCTGAACAGTTTGCTCCCATTAATATTGGCAGAGTAGGGCCTGGCCCACATATTCCCAGGTTGCCTTTTCCCACCACACAGAGTAGGACCACTTCTTCTTTAGAATAAGGAACTTGGATGGTCTCACATGATTTCACCAAATATGATCCTCCCTTAGGTTTAAAAAAAGAAAAAAGAGAGATGTGAAAATATAGCCTCCTGGAATAGTCTCTACAGAATACTCTTTGCCTTTTTCTGAATGCATCTTATGTTGTACTACATTGCCCTGAAGGCAGAGGTAAAAACCCTGTTTACAATGCAGTATCTCTATTTCTCCGTTTTTCTCCAGTTAGCAAAAAAGGCTGGTGAATTATTCATATTATGCTAAAAATCCAACTGCAGTTCAGTTGAGTGGTGGAGAGAAGAGACTCAAATACTTTTGAACTTTCTAGTCCAAACACTGAGTGGTACAAATGATAGTTAATACAATGACTGTTTTCTCCTCTGGTTCTTCAAGAAAATTAATTCCAGTCTCACAGTTGTATAATCACAGCCACGTACACAAGCACAGATTCAAGACCTAGCTGATCCATAAGTATCATGTTGCATAAAATGTCTCAAGCCTTTTACATCTCCTGCCATTCCATCTAAAGCCAATCCGGTATAATAATGAAGCAGCAAATCAATTCAAACCATCTCAAGTACAATTGGTTTGCATAAGGCATTGTACTCTAACAGTTTTTGTTTTGATCTCTTTCCTTCCAATCCTATTAAAGCAATCATGCTACAATGCTATTGTGAAATTCAACCTTCTGATTAAACATGCGGACGACGAAGACACTGTGGTCCACAAAAGTAACAGTATAGATAGAGCGATGGTCTGTGGGCCTGCCTCTTTTGCCTTATGGATTACTGACCCTGAAAAGCAAAACAAAGATCAAGAGCCACCTATTCAGCTCCACAAAGTACTATGTACTTTATCGGCTGGTCAGGATGCAACTGTTAGGACTCGTGACTAGGTAACCTACAAGCAACAAGGCAAGTCTGATTAAGTAGTAGCACTCCTGCGTTAACACCTCTTAAGTGTCAGTATCCCAGGTTTACAAAAGTTGTTAAGAATTCGTAACAATTCATTAAAGATTGTACCAGTTCTAATGCTAAATATCTAAACTTAAGAATCACCTGTTCTGAACTAGTCAGCAGTAGCCAACAAGATGCCCCAGGATGCTTACAAGTGAGCCAGACACACAATTCTACCTCATGAAGACTCTGAAACTCAATGTTATCTTGCTTCTAAATGCAGAGGTTGCGTTAAGCTGACTTAATAGCTACTGGGGGGGGGGGGAATCTCCTCTATGAATATGTCCAATCTTTTTTTAAAAAATCATCTAGAGCAGTGTTTCTCAAACTGTGGGTTGGGACCCACTAGGTGGGCCACGAGCCAATTTCAGGTAGGTCCCCATTCATTTCAATATTTTGTTTTAATATATTATACTTGATGCTCCCATTGTATCTGTCTGCATGTGGGAAATGTTACAGCTCTGTACTTTTAACAGGCTACTATGTATTTGCTTTTAACAATGATATTAAATGGGACTTACTCCTGGGTAAGTGTGGGCAGGATTGCAGCCTAGGATTGTTAAAAAAATTTCTGCTTGATGATGTCACTTCTGGTCATAAGTTCACTTCCAGTGGGTCCTGACAGATTCTAAAAAAGTGAATCATTCTAAAAAAGTGGGTCCTGGTGCTAAACATCTGAGAATCACTGATCTAGAGCAGGGGTGTCCAAAGTTTTTGGCAGAAGGGCCACATCATCTCTCTGACACTGTGTCGGGGGCCGGGAGGGGGGGGAAGAATAAATTTACATTTAAAATTTGAATAAATTTACATAAATTAATATACTAGATGTGGAACTTGTATAAATGAATGAAGGTCTTGCAATAGCTCAAGGCCTATAAAAGGCCTTGAACAAAGCAAGACTGGCCTTTTCTTTGCTGCTGCTACTGCATCACAGATGTGAAACAGCACAGTGGAGGGAGTCCTCATCCCACAGCTAACAGGAGAGGTCAAACAGTCACCCTCACGCTGAGAATAGTTGTATCAGGCCAGTGCAGGCTCCAGCAAGTTTCCGGAGGGCCAGAGGCTCACTGGAGACTGAGGTCTCCCTGAGGGGGAGTCCTCGAGGGTTGCAAGTGGCCCCCGGGCCGGGGTTTGGGCACCCCGATCTAGAGGCTAAGAGTACCTCTAGAAATAATTAATTCCTTACATTAAGTAAGCACTGTGGAAAATAGTAGAAAGTAGTAGCTTATTACAGAAAATGGAAACTACCTTAAGTCAAATGCTTACAGTAGCAGGGGAGTATGATTGTCATTTGCCAGTGACTTTAACTCATACTACTCTGGTAACACTTTTAAAGCCAGAAACACAGGAGCCCAAGCTTAAGGTGTGATGGTTCAGGAGTTAGACCTGAGACATCCAAGTTCAAATCCCCAATTAGGCATGCCACCTCCAGGGTGAAACTTGGGCCAGTCACTGTCTCTTAGCTTAATCTAACCCTAACAAACCAGGGTAGTTGTGAGGAGAAGGAGGAGAGTTACCACCCCAGAGGCTCCTTGGAGTAAGGGCTGCATAAAAATGTGAAAAATAAATAAATCATAAAATAACATAAGCAGGATGAGAGGCGATCAGCACAAAAAAGTAATCATGCAGTTGTATTATTCAACTGTTACCTGGGGGGTACAGAACCTGGGGTGAGGGTGATTGCTTGGGGAACATAATTGGATGCTTGAACACTACAGCAGAGTCAGCTGAAGACTCTAATGAAGCAGAGTTTCTGTGGGTCACCAAGTAGGCCAGCCTATGCTTCCATACCATGGCTACTATCATGCCTCTTCTGTCCTGAACTCTCTCACCCATGTCCCATCCTGTGCTCTATATTTCCAAACTAGCAATAATAAAAATTCCAAAACAAAGGTGTCCAAGGAAAATAATTTTGGTGAATGTTTCATTTAGTCCAAGGACTAGATTCAACTTAGTTTTGCTTAAAAATACTTACAGTTGACAACTACTGCCAAGACAAAAATGTAGTTAGGTATACTGTGCCTTTCTACGGTTTGGTGAACATTAAAATGACAGCAAGTAATAAAATCTATACATATGATACCACATCCCTTTAAAACAGCTTTAAGCCATTTCTACTCAATGTTGCATATATGCAACAGGGGTTAAATGTGTACACCTGTGGCTTAGCAGAAATGAGTTAAACACATCTTTGATCATATACAGTTTAGAAAAGGTTTCCCTTCTTGACAGTATGATCCTATGCACGTCTACTCACAAGGAAGCTCCACTGAGTTCAATGGGACTCACTTTCAGTGAAGTGTGCATAGAGCTACAGTCTTAGCGCCCAAAGGTTATTCCTCAGCAACTGGGCCTCCCACAGCCAGCTAAAGACTATGACTGAGGTACAAAACCATACCATTTAAGGTCATTTCACAGCTTTGGTGCCAAAATTAAGAAACCCTTGCTACAGATGAATGATGCAAAAGGGTGAGGGGAATCTTGACTCTTCATACAAAAATTCAGACTGGCACTACTTTAGATGCTTAAAATTAACAAGTGAGCAAGGGAGTTATTGAACTGCATTTTCTCTCTCTCTCTCCACCCATCCTCTCTCTCAGCAAACCACAGCATAACTGCTTAGTGACTCCAGCTAGCACATTAAACAGTTTCAGATCAGATGCTTGCTGACTTTCTCTTCTGCCTTATAAAGAGCTCCGAATAAACTGGCAGCTTATATACCCTTGAGTCAAGAATCTGCTCCAAAAGAAAAGTATCACCTTACCTACTGCATCCGTATTTCGCTGAAACCCATAAGGCAATTCTCCAAAAGCAGGCCTGTCTCTTCAGAGGCATGGCCAGTAACTAGAACAGGTGCAACTTCCTCTCCCTACAAAATCATTCCCTCTCAACTCAGCCAGAAGGCAAATCTGCTCCAGTGGGTTACTCTGAAGACATTTCAGTATTGCCTCACCAACAGCTGTGGCAGCCCTACCCACTTTTCCAGTAGACCTCTCCCATACCACATGGCACATCATCAGCCTGTGCTACATGGGTTCGATCTGGTGTCAAAAATGGAAGGAATGCAACAAAAGATAGGGAACTGCTTAAGTTGTCAAAGACTACTTAATGCACCTTCAACTTCTGCAAGTTGCTTTCTTTACCAGCATTTCCACAAAAAAACCTTCACTGCTTAGAATGGAGCATGCCCAAGGATAGCACTGCAATGCCAGTATGCTGGCATTGAACATGCATCAAACCAATGAAGAATCAATACCATAAAAACTCAATGGCATGCAAATTATTTTTCTTCTTTACTTTTTCATTGTGGAGATAAGAATTTCCCTGTAGCGAGTTCTCACGCAACGTTTTACACAACAGCAAACAATCTGAACGTACATGATGCAGTTCTACTACTGAAGTTAAGCAAGAATGGTCCAGTAGGTGGCCCAGATCGGAGCTCATCAAGAAATCATAAACAAATGGTTCTCAGTTCACTGGAGAAAGATCAAGGTATATGTCCTTAAGTCTACAAGTTTTGTTTAGCCTTGTCAACCAGTTGCTACACTCTTGCCCTCTCCACAGTGCTCTGACACAGGGGTGTCCAAAGTTTTCGGCAGGAGGACCACATCATCTCTCTGACACTGTGTCGGGGGCCGGGGGGGGGAAGAATTAATTTCCATTTCAAATTTGAATAAATTTACATAAGTTTACATAAATTAACATACTAGAGGTGGAACTTGTATGAATGAATGAAGGTCTTGCAATAGCTCAAGGCCTATAAAAGGCCTTGCACAAAGCAAAGCTGGCCTTTTCTTTGCTGCAGCTACTGCATCACAGACGTGAAACAGCAAGCAGTGGAGGGAGCCCTCATCACACAGCTAACACGAGAGGTCAAACAGGTGCCCTCATGCTGAGAGCAGTTGCGTTGGGCCAGTGCGGGCTCCAGCAAGTTTCCGGAGGGCCAGAGGCTCACTGGAGACTGGGGTGTCCCTGAGGGCCACACTGGGAGTTCTCAAGGGCCTCAAGTGCCCCAGGGCAGCGGTTTGGGCACCCCTGTTCTGACACATGCAGAAGGTGTGGGAAAGAGGTCACTCTCTTATTTTGCACTGGACTTTAAGGGCCTTCAAGGCATAGTGGAGAAAATCATACTTTAAATACAATCTAAAGTAACTTTCAATGCTACACTGTTTCCTCCCCAAGTCCTCTGAGCATGCTGGGGACTTTGATGCACTTGAGCAGAGCTTCTATCTCTTTCCATTGGCACAAAGCAAGAGATTCTTCCTTCTTCTGAATTCTCATTGGGGGGGGGAGGAAGGAGAGGGATATATCTTGTTGTCCAGGGACTAGGTAGGTGGTTGTCAGGAAGAGATCTCAGGTCACCAACAGCACCTGTATTTATGGAACCCAACCCAGCAGAAGTGTAATAAATAAGTCACTGTTAAAAGGGTGCAAAAACAAGTACTTCTGTACATATTTAACGCAAGTACTCTGCACGAGTCTGCTTTAAGTTCTTTCATAAATATCAGGAAGTATCAAACAAAGCTAATGAAACCACTACAATGCACTACATGAGGAACTTGCTGTACTTCCGAACTGCAAACCAGTTCCATCACTTCTCGGCAGACAAGCAGAGAGAGCATGAGCATCTTTCCCACTCCTTCCATAACGTGTCAGCATCAAAACTTTAGAGGAGCGCTTTTTAAAAATGCTTCCCAAGTAGAATTTAGTCTTGTACACCTCATCCAAAACATAAGAAGACAGCAGAATAAGAGGCCTCTCCAACAAAACAAATCTCATGTTCTGAACATTGCAGAAACTGCCCTGGGCACACTTATTAAGAACACATTGACATCTCCAGCTTTTCACATGATCGATTGCACTACAGGGTGTTGCTTTTGTTTTTCTTCATCCATACCTTGTCTTATTCCTCACCTCTCTTCCATGTATCTTCTAAAAGTTATGCAAAAGCAGCCAACATGCACATATCTTTCTACATGAAGATTTGTGGATTTCATTCACATATCAATAAAGGTATCAACATTATTAATAGGTGTTTGAAAACAGTGTTATTTACTTTACTCAGAAGTAAGCCCATTCTGCTCAGCAAGACTAGGTTGTAATCCTATCTTATCCACCAGAAACACACGCCTCTATTAACAGTGGTGCCTCTATAAGAGAGCAAGAAATACTGCATTTGGCACACATCAACCATGACACCCAATTACTACAAAAATCTGAACACAGAACACTTTTACAGCTAAACAGTCAAAAACATGTGACCTTGTCTAATAATACCAGCTAACTCTCCAGAGAGAGCAAGCCAGGCCACACATGCAGCAGGGCGTGGAGTTCCCCTTTATACATCTGAACAAGCCTTGGCAGATGGGGAGGTGGAAACTGCAGAGGCAGTCAGGAACACTAAGCATACACAGAATTATACTCTACTACATTCCTGAATGCCACTGCAAAGCCTCTTCACATCTTTCTTCTACTCCAAAGTTGTTAAAATGTATGGCTTGTCCCCGTTTCAGAATTACATTATGGCCACAAGTGCAAAATCCTGCTCTATTTCTCTAAAACCCCTCCTACTCTCAGTTATAGCTGGTCCAGCTTACAATTTATTAGGAAACCAGTTATGGTAAATCAGTTTTCTCTTCCACCTACCTAGTACCAAATTCTAAGAACCAATACTGTATTAATGCCAATAAAAATAATCTGTACATTTAAAGTGCTTCATTACATACATAGATTACGTACATAGCCTTAGGCTGCAATACTAACCTCACTTTCCTGGGAGTAAGACCCATTGAACACAATAGGACTTCTGACTAGACCTGGTTAGGATTGTGCCCTTAGTTCAATTAAAACATCACTGAACCATGAATCAATACAATTAAACCAATCAGTTGAATTAAAATTTAAAATTATTGTATTTGCTATACAGTATTTATAACTCTATACTTTCTCCATCAGAGCAGCTTACATTGGGCTCTTGAGATCTCTACCCACACACTGCGAAAGAACTCCCCCTTTCACATCAATGGATGAACCTCATCAGGCATCTTCAAGATCACTCCCTGAACAGATACTCAAGAGCCCACATCCAACAATATCTTTAATTGGCAGACATGAAAATCAAACCAATAAGCAATTCACACCAAAGACATTTCATTGACCAGCTATTAATGTCAAGATAGTCTACCCCTACCTCTATTATCTTAATAAAGCCAATTCATCTCTCCAACAACAAAGTACATATACAAAAAGGAAGTCACAATCACTTTACACCTATGCTTACCACTGACTGCATGCACCTGCAAAACAGACACAACCTACCCAGGAAACAAAGCAGGAAAACCCGGCTTAATAGCAAAGTAGTAGCCCAAATGAGCAAAAAATGCTGGGAAACTCAAGCAGGTTCACCTTCAGTGACACACAATCCCATATTTCAAGAGTAATACTCAAAAACATGTGCAGGTACCTTTGTTTTTCATAAAATTCAGACACATTGCAGTGCATATATATTCAGATTCCCTAATGACTTTGAAACAGGAAAACTGTCCTGTATAAACTGGAATCCAAAAATTGCCTAGTCCATCCAAGCACTTCTGTGTCTCTGCCGTTTTCTAACCACATATCCTTGCACTACACCTAATGCCAGTGACTTTTCAGATGACACAGGGGTCATGGTCAGAAATGGGGCTTCTGATGTCTCAGTGCCACATGGTACCCTCCACCAAGTTTTTCTGATCCCAGATGTTGCCATACATTTGGTTAAAGATAACCACCACCAATGGGAAAGAGATAACCATAATGTATAGAGACTGTTGCCGGCTTCTCAGAGAGCCAAATTGGAAACACTAAGCCTGTTATGGGTCATTAATCACTGTAATGCATAAAACAGAATGAACCCTCAGTTTTCTAACTTGAAAAAGAGCATGGACACTGTGCATCATTAAGTTTCTATTTCACCTACAATAATCACAGACGAACATAATTTCATTAGCTACAACAGAATCTTACAAATACAAAGAACAATGGAAGATTATGCACAATATAAAGCAAGAATGACAAACAAAGGTGGGTCAAAATGTTAGCTCACTACCTGTTTTGGTCACATGCACACAGCCTCCACTCATTTGTGGAAACTGTAGCAAAATCATATTGTTTGTGTGTGCAGTACATATGTATGTATATGTATAGAGATATATAGACAGAGATCACCCTCAAGCATCAGCATATCTCACCCTCAAGCATCAGCATTATCTCAAGAGGGGATACCCCATATTCCCATGCTCTATTTAACTACAGCAATTGGAGCTGCTCATGCTTGCATTTTATTCAATATATATCTCTAAGATAATAGATTCTTTGGAGACAGACTCACATATTTGGAACCAACCAAGAAGAAAAGCTGCAAGTGCAAACACCACAGAAACAAGGACTCAGACTAATAAAAAGTGATCACCAAGGGTCAATTTTCTAGGCTCTCTGGCATATGCAGGTATCCTGAAAATCCCATTTTTGATAGTTAACATATGCGTTTCTTTCGAGAAAGGAACTTGAAATACGATGCTACAAATACTAATCAAACCCAAAAAAGAATAAAACCTCCACTTTACTATGTCACAGCCATTACAATTTCCAAAACTATGTTCCAGCTTGACCTCATGTTTCATACTGAGGCAAATCATTTCACAATAAAAATATCCTAGAAGCCTAACATGTCTATCAATTGCCCTTATGAAAATGACAAACTAGGTCAATTACATGCAACTGAAAGAAGCTGGCCAGCTGCAAGAGAAATAAGATTTTTCCAACATAGCTCATAGAACTGATAACAGTTACCTACCGCTGCACTACACAATCATCTTAAGCACTGTAGGCAAGTAGACGATTTAGGTCCTAGAAACAACAAAATACGTTCAGTAAAAACTGTATACAGCAGAAGGCTAGTCATAAGTTCTGACTGCATTCAGTTAGTGTTTCCTTCCTTCTACTGGGTTGAGTCATATCCTCAAGTATAGTTTTTTGGGTGTTTTTTTAAAGGGAAATAAAGGCTAGAGCTGCAATCCTATGCACACTTACTGTACTTGGGAAAGCAGACTTTCTAAATGCCTCACATGCATTATCTCACCAATCCTTATAACATTCTGCATGGCAGGTCGCTATAACAACTGAACTGTCAATACATTGGTAAAGAAAAGATCAGTTTAAATATGGGTTTAACGCTTGTTAAATGTTGTTGGAAACTAAGTCAAGCTGGTTTCTTATGAGGGTGCTTTGGACAGGGAAGTGAGAACTGCATGTTCATTTTTTTTTTTTCCAAACAGTTCCCATTAAAAACAGAAAGGACTTCATACACTATTCCATGTGCTGACACTATCCAGCACTATATTAAGGCTTTATTTTTAGACAAGTTTGAATCTGGAAGCAGACTTGATATTAATTTTAGTAGTTCCTTCTTTTTAAGGAATGGGAAACTTTGTTCATGCAAGAACTGTAATAGCTAATCATTTAAAAACTGCTTCATACCCCTGTTAAGGGGAAAAGAGGCACCTTGTAAAAAGTGGTGCCCTCTTGCAATAAGGAGGGGGAGAGCTACTGTCCCTCTTCACCCCAGCATAGCATCTTTCCTCTTCTGCATTTTTTAAGAGATCACAAGCCCTTTGGGTACAGGGAAGCATTTACTTTGCTGTGAAAAATGTTTTGTGAACTACTTTTTGATGAAAAGTGGTATAATATTCTGAACAGTTCTCACCACCAGTGAGAAGGGATACATAGCTCTGAGGTACCGAGATATGGGTGTCTGGGTTGAATAGTTCAACTGTTCTAGGAATGGGACTAGAAAACAGGCTATATTAGTGCCCTGCAGAATCACAGTACACATTGCTTTTCTGCTCAAAATCTAGGAGGCTATCTCATTGTACCCAGATATCATCAGGATGGGCTACAGCAAACACAAAAGACACACACCCCAAGCTACACGAGTAGCTTTGGAATTCAAAGCCACAAGATGTGGCAGCAGTCACAAGTTGAGAACTTTTCAAAGTGGATATGATGGATAAGTCTACAAACAGCTATTAGTGAGGACAACTAAACCTAATGTCTGAGCTGAAAGGTTAGATGCTGAGAACAAATAGGGCAAGACCACCACTTTCACGTTTTCCTAGTAAGCACCTGGAAACATTTAGCTGGCCACTGCGAGAAACAGAATGTTTGCTCAGATACACTGGGGTCTGATCCAACAAGCACTTTTAATGTCATCAAAACATTCCACAACATTAAAAAAAAAACAGTGTTGCCTTAAGATGCCTCAAGCCAATACCATCGCTTTTAACTACGAAGCATTTAAATGAACTTCTATCCCATTCTTCTTTAAAAGAGCTTAGGGAACCTAGCACATGGTTCCTAGGAAGCTCTCAACCAGGCAGCTTATACAGCCAGAGCTGACACCTTCAGACCATACTTTGGACCAGTTATCTAGTGTGCTTTCAAAACTGAAAATGAGGCTGATAATTTGAGTTATCCATCTCTGTGTTAAGAATTGTGTGATATGCAAATTCCATGAAAGTGTACTTTTCCCCCAGTTTACTGCTCAGTATCTGGAAGCTTGTTCTGATAACCTGAATGGAACAATTAAGGTCTACTTATCATCTAAACAGAGCTGTCTGCATGCATTTCCTGCTTCTTCATCTCAAAAGCAGGTTTCATGGCCAAACAACTGCAGGCAACTCAAAAGCTGGTTTATGGCATTTCTAATGCAGACATTGCTACATCTTTGCCCTGTGCAATGAACATGTTACTAAATTAGTGCCTGCAATTATATTTGTTAAATAAGAATACAATCTTGTTATCCAAATCTCAATCAGACGATCAGAAGCTGGTAGATACCAAAACTCATTGTGTCTTCTTATAATCCATTGTGTTGATGGAACCCTTAATTAATCATCATTCTTCTTTGCCAGCAATATCCCTATATTTAGGATATATTCCCTGCCAATTGCATCAATAAAGCAATGCTGCATCTCAATTCCTATTTGATAAATGTAGCTCTAAATGCTGCTTTCCAACCACTAACTGCCTAAGCTTGTTTAAAATCCACAGCAGAAAGCACATTTTTCAGAACGAAGTCCCTGCTGTTACCTCACTATGCCTTCCAAGATGAAAAATCTGCTTGCAATAGCAGTGGGTGGGAAGCTTTCACTGGAGAGTGTGGGAGTGTTGCCAGAATTTGATGTAGAATTTAAGCTCTGATTTTGAAAAACATGACCCTGCTCCTTAAAGCAACAGTTCTCAAATTATTTACTGATGGGATGGCTCCTTAATAAGAGCCCTGACACTCTGATCTAGGAGGTCCATATAAGCAGGAAGCTCCCACACAAAGCAGCACCTCCCTGGGATACAAGAAGCAGCCTTGTAGCGAGTCAAGACCACTGACCCATCTAGCTCAGTACTGCTTACATACAAACATAGTAGAGTAGCAGCTCTTGAAGATTTCAGAAAGAAATAATGTATCCAACAGCCACACAGAGTACAGCAGCTCAGATAACTTTTAAAAGGAATTAGACAAATTCAGGGAAGAAAGGTCCATGAAATAACTACTAGCCATGGAGCTTCCATTTACACAAGTAGACTACCAGAAGGTGGAGACAGTCACTAGCACTGGGCTTCTCAAACTGGGGCATTGTGATGCCCCAGTCTACCCCTTTAAGGGGCCTCTACCCCTTTAAGGTACTGACCTCTACCCCTTTAAGGGGCAGGGGGAGGTAGCAACATGATCCGCAGGATCACTTCGCTAAGGTGGCTGCAGGGACTGGCATTTTCTTACCAGTCCCTGCAGCAGCATCCTGCAGGTGCAGGGAGCCCTGTGCGAGCATCTGCAGGGTTCCCCAGCCTTCTAAAAGTGGAAGTGGAGCAATTATGCTCCATTTCCGGTTTTGCAGAGGTGGAGTAAGATTGCTCTGCTTTCACTTTCTGGAGGCTGGGGAGCCCTGCAGACACTTGAGCAGGGCTCCCTGCACCCCCAGGATGCTGCTGTAAATGCCAATCCCTGCAGCCACCTTAGTAATGCAATCCTGGGGATCACGTTGCTGCCTTCTCCCTGCCCCCGCTGCCTTCCACACTCCCCTGCAAGGACTTCCCCAGGAAGTTTGAGAACCACAGCACTAGGAGAAAGCTACATACTTTCATGGCCTGTTTAGAAACATAGAACTAGAGTGCTTGATAGCACTCTGAGCCTTCTGGCTGGTTGCTGTTGGAATGCTGGGTTGAATAGACCCTGGTGTGATGCAATAAGGCAATCTGTGTCCTTACTTACCAAGAGCTCCATGTGTACCCCCCAGAGTTATATAGGGATCTCTGTAATGTATTCCTGATCCTCAACACTCATATACTCATAAGTAACTCAAAGTTACTTCCCACCAATGGTCTCCCCCCCCCCCGCACTTAATCCTCAAAAACAGATTGCAAGAAATGCTCAGTAAAACTATAGAAGTAGTTTTGCTTTTGTAATGACAAACTAAAATGCCACAGTGCAAGATTAGAAAACAGGCAGCGGTCTGTTTAAAAGACTCAAGTGAATAAGAAATTCCTTGTGTGTATTTTTTGTCCTCCCAGAGCTCATGATTCTCAAGTTTATTTTGCAGTTGTAAACATTTAAAACTAGGCATACAAAGGTCTGGGTCACTTCTCTGGCTGCAAGATGCAGCTGGCAAAACTAACCTGTGCTACAACAGCTGCTTGGTGGCCAGTCTGTTCAGTGAAACTGTTAAACACACTGAAAGAATGGGAGAGAGGGATGTGAAATTATTTCTGACCTTCCTATTCACAGTGCATTTTCAAGTGGATCAGTCTGACTCTCTTTAAATTCTAGGCTCTAACAGGCAGGAAGATGTATTTCTAAAATAACACACACAAGTTCTTTCTCTCTCCTACCCTTCAATTGTGTTAATTATACAATTAACAGACTCACAGCACAATCCTAAGTTTGTCTACTCAGAAGTAAGTCCCATTATATTCAACAGGGCTTACTCTTAGGTGAGTGTGTATAGGAGTGCAGCCTCAATGTTATTTTTTTCATAGGCTGAGTGTCCTGCCCAGTGAATTCTCATGTATGAACCAATTCAGCATGGTGGTTTCATACTAAAGGGACCAAGTGACCAGGCTATGTAAGATTTCTATAGCTCCAATTAAAAAATTAAAATTTTCTTCTTATAATACTTGACACTGATATGTGGCTTGGAAGTGTTTATGTGTTTCCTATCATTATTATTAATAAAGAGTATTTATATACCACTTTTCAACAAAGAAAGTTCACAAAACGGTTTGCAGAGAAAAATCAAATAATTAAATGGCTCCCTGTCCCAAAAGGGCTCACAACCATCAGTAATCCTTACAACAACCCTGAAATATAGTTGAGTGGATGTTATCTCCACATTACAGATCCACCTGAGAGACTGCAGGTTGCTCAAAGCAACCAAGTAAACTCATGGCTGAGGGCTAGGGGTGAGCTTCCAGGCTTACAGTTCAGTCTCTTGGTCGCTATATTACCGTTTCCCAGTGCAACTGAAGATCTGATTTACATATCCAGTTGATTCTTTTCCAAATATTTTTATGTTCATGAAAATTCATGGTCAAGTTACAAGGTCACCAGAAACAGATTCTGAGTAAGTTGCAAGGCACTACCTTGATTGATATTACAATGTGAGCCATTTTGCACACATTTCAACACCAAGAGTGTTGATTAAGCACAGGCATACAGGCAGGTTGTTCCAGATGGCTGGCACTCTGAAAAGTGCAGTTCTTACACTGACAGCAACCAGGCTGGCAGGAGGAACAGTGAAGCAGCTTATGCTATATACACAAGGAGAACAAAAGAGAAGTTGAACACTTCTCATAGGGTTTGCCACAGTAGTCATGTAGTTCTGATGCCAGGCCCAGAGGCATCCAGAGCTGGCTGATTTCACGGAACAGTGTGGCAACCCTTCATGGCTGCGCTGTCATCCCCTTCCCCAGCACCCGCATGGCCCTCACCTCTGAAACCTGCTCTATTTGGAGCTGTACAGAGCTGAGGGTGGGTGGGAGGGATGATTTCGCTGCATTTGCTGTGCAACTATGGTAAGTGTTGTCACCCCCCTCAGCTGAGATGGCAGAAAACCACCACTCTGCCATTACTCTGCATGTACCACCCAGTACCACCTTAGCTACGCCACTGGTCAATCTACCTATAAGAGAATCCTGTGATATTTAAGAATAAAATTTACAGGATCAATTGTTGAGAACACTGGAAGTAGGGATCACATGGGACTAATTTTACATACTTATGAAAGAAAATGTCTATGTTAAAAAACTGATCATGATGACTAGCTATAAAATGCACAAACTGGTTAGATCCTCAGATGGGTTATTAGATAAATATAAATCATGGGAAAGCAGACTCTTTTTGCTGCAAATACAATTTGCACACAATACTGGAAGTAACCTAAAGCAGCTGGAATAGCTACAAAGAATGGATTGTTGCTACAATGGAATGCCCCTCCCAAAAGCCATTTTTGCCTAACATTTCATATATGCAACAGGGATCAAATGTGGGGTGGGCAGAAAAGGGTTAATTTACATGAACGATACCCAAGGCAACAGTAACAATGCAACCCAATGAAGTGGTTTCAGAACCACAAAATCCTCAAAATCTTACACCACAACAGATTACAGGTCATGTCTCCTTATCTGGTTATTTGGGACCCATAGATTTGACTCACTGAGGGTCCCAAGCAGTAAGAGTCTTCTGGTTGCACCCCGGAGGTGATCTGAGTCCCAGGGTGGTCATGTGTGGGAAGTGTGTGAAAAACCAGAAGTGTGCTTCTAAGGCTTTCTGGGAGCCTTCAGTAGCCTTCTGAGGCCCAGGGAGGCTGTACATGGATGATGAGGTTCGACTGTATCTTTAAAGTGTCACAGAACTCTGATATTTTTGGTAATAGTAATTATGTTTTGCCAAAATAACAAAAGATTTCTGCCTTATGGAAACAGCTTTGAAAGCTGCTTTGAATGTCCATTAGGTAGATAAAGTCAGGTAGAAATGTATCAATAAATACATAAATCAGAATCGTAAAGACTGTTTAATCATGCATGTAAAAATAATAGCCCAAGCATAAAGATAAAGCTTGACTTAGTTGTACAGTAATACCTCTTATAAAGCTGTGGATGTATTCCTGGAAAATAGTGTTGTGTGAAATAGTGTTACAGGAGGTAATCCTAAAACAGTTCTATTATTATTATTAACAGTACAGGTTGAGCCTCATTATTCGCATGGGTTCCGTTCCAAGCACTCAGGAGGATGGCAAAAAAGGACTATAGCAAATCAAATTAAAAAACAAAGTTTTTTTGCTCCAGTGATTGAAAAACAGCCTTGCTGACCTTTGTGATGTAAAATAAGAGTCATTAAGAAGACAATCCATCAATCAGTCATCCTCCAAGAGCTTAGAAAGGAGCTTCACTCAGCCCCTCCCTTCACCAATGCAAAGTGATCACCTTTCTTTCACATGCTCAGGGGGAAGGGCGGGGTCGCCTGGAGAGGGAAGGATTGATGGATTGTCAGCCAGCTGCCCCCCCCCATTAAGGAGGCTATTGTTAAAGGATTGTTCCATTTTTTAAAACTGATTTTAAAGTGGTGAATTTTTCCCCCTCTCCAGGGATCATCACATTCTCATTTGCAAGGGCCATAAGTGTTGAGTCAAATCTGTATATAAAAAATCTGTGTATAAATAGGCTGGACCTGTACTTATATATTGCTTTTCAACAAACAGTTCAAAAAGCAGTTTACAGAGAAAATCAAATAACTAATGGCTCCCTGTCCCAAAAGGCTCACACTCTAAAGATGCAAAAGAATACCAGCAATCACTAGAAAAGACACTGCTGGGGTGAGGAGGGCCAGTTACTCTCTCCCTGCTAAAAAGAGGAGCACCCACTTGAAAAACTGCTTTTTACCCAGTTAGCACCCATGCATGAGGTCAGAGGCTGCTGCGTAACTGACCACTGCTGCCAGCACTCCTTCCACAAGACAGTGGTGAGAGATGATGGGAAGAGTTACACCCAGGAAAATGAGCCAGGCTGTGACTCATCCTTGGGAACTACTAGCTTCTTGTTGAAGGAGGGAGGATTGCCTTGCCTGCTGTTTCATCTCCCAAAGCACTTCACAGTAGCAAGCAACTGACCCAGTGCTAACCAGAGCACACTGCTCTCATTGACATGGCTCTAGCCAAAACATGAAGTCTGCTAGCTGAAAGCACAGTGCAGACAACCGTACTTTGAACAGTTTTGTGGATGTTAAATTTTTAAAATTATAATATTGCAAAAATTACACCCAGGGCAAAGTGTGCTATAACACCATTGTGCTATAGGAAGAGGCATTATAGAATGTACTGTTGCTTTAGATGCAGAAGTGAGGAAGAGTTGAAGGCTGAGACGGCAAATGGAAGCAAGCATAATGGTATCAGCATGTTTCTACCTCAAGATAAGGAAGTACATTACATCAGAAGTCTAAGCAGAGGAAACAACAGGAAGTCAGAAACATCCAAGTTGTGTGATCAGTTCTCTTGCTAGCTTGAAATGTATTTTTAGGCAGTAACAAGCGGTTCCTCATCTGTGAAATGGGACTTTCACACATCTCAAAAACATTGTGTTGAAATGTGGAGAGCAAGGAACAGATGTGGTTGTGCACCTCAAGATGTTCCCTGCACTCCCAAAAAAGCAATCCTCACAGTTAAAAGTGCAATTGAAGTTCCCTGTATACAACCACTAAACCAAACTCATAAGTGAACGTCACCAGCACAAGATTGTGCTTTCACTTTCATTGTGGCATTTAAAACTAATTTATCCCAAATACAAACTAATTCTCACGGAGAGATCACAGAATTTATTTCAGACTCCCATTAACTTGCTGTTAATTCGATGGGACTGTCAGGTTAACCACTTAAAGTAAACTTCCCCTAAGGGGTTGAGAATCCACTGAGGAAGTTAATGAAGAAAGTTCAGGTTTGACTTCTTTCCTGGACCATAGCACATTTACTCTGTGGAAAAGTCCCACTAGTTTCGGAACTCCCTGAACTTGCAACAACAAGTTAGGTTTTGCTGTACCTTACCAGGGAGACCCAAATAAGATGTGCTATATTACACACAGATGTAGACACTGGACAAACTTTCTAGCTGACAGGCTATTGATGATTTTCACGTAAGCAACAGCAAAACTGTGGTCATCATGTGCACGCTTACAGCTAAAACTGGAACTGGGATGATTCACTATAAGGATGGCAGCACCTGTGTTCATTTGATAAAACTCAATAACACTAGAAGGTCATCTTTTTTTCAGCAGCAGACCTGTTTTCAGAACAACTCAGAAATCAGTCACATTCCAAACAGCTGAGATTAAGAAATTCAGTTCTTAAGCAAGAGTCTTTTTGGAGTAGAAGGGGATGCTTCAGAAGTCTTCCCATTTAAATGCCATAGCTTCCAATCATGGTTGGCATCGTAGGTTTGATCCAAAAGTGCCCTTCTGCCTGCAGAAAGCATCTCCCACTCACAGAAAAGCTGCTTTATGCTTCTTGCTCAGAACTTAAATGAAACCCAAAAGGTGCTCTTTGGTCTGTGCTGCCTCTTGCACAAGCAGAATCATTAAAATTATAAACTGACAGGGTTTCCCAGGGTGGGAAACCCAGGCCTCTGAGCTGCCCACTTGGAGGCAGGCTGTGCAACATGGCCTTTCCCAGTTTGAACAGATACTTGGCCAACAGTCTGAGGCAAAGAGGCAAAGAAGGAAGGCCCATAGCCAGGGAGACAGACCAGGGACAGACTGCACTTGCTCCCGGTGTGGAAGGGATTGTCACTCCCGAATCGGCCTTTTCAGCCACACTAGACGCTGTTCCAGAACCACCATTCAGAGCGTGATACCATAGTCTTTCGAGACTGAAGGTTGCCAACAACAATAAACTGACAACGTAGACAGAACAAAAGAACCAACAGTCCTGCAATTCATCACTGTTATTTCTGGTCACCAAGAGATTATACTTGCCCTGGTGACTAGATGAGTAGAATTTGTAAGTTCGGTAAAATGGCAAAAAAATAGATACACACAGCTACCTTTTCTCTTTTGTGGCTACTGTCATACCAAAAAAGGTAAAGAAAATCCTTGGTGAAGAAATTTAAGCAGTTTGCAGTAGAAACAAGCTATTCATTTAATAAGTCGATCTGCTAACCACAATATCACGCTAAAGAGGATTACTCCTAAGACACTGTGAAATCAGCTTCCTTTTCATTTCTAATGGAAGATACAATTACCTGTATACACTGCTTTGTTTAGTGGCAAACTGCTGAGAAGGTCCATGCATTTTCTAGAGCCTAACCGGTAATCTGTACCCCTGGTGCAATTTACAAGCAGCAATTTGCTTTAAGGGAGTAGAGTACTGCAGGCTAGCTCCCAGAAGCTGAAAAGCTTTTTAAGAAGTACAACATTCAGTTAGGCTCCACTATGACTATGCGCTCTGGGCCAGTGAATCATAAATGTGTGCCACAATGTAAATAAATGGTTTATTCAAAGTTTGCTGTGTTTCAATGGCAAGACAATTACACTGCCAACACTTCTTACTTAACTCTTTTCCTGTATATAGTTCTTTACAACTCAATGCTCCTCCCTGACCATCATCCAGTTTCAGAAATTGGGGGTAGTAACAGTAGAACTCCTTCAAATCAATTCTGTGTTCATGATTCAGGAATTTGATCCCAGAGATCCAAGCCCATAATGCAATAACCAATATATTTTTTTATCAAAACCACAATAATTTGATAAAAATATAAGATGTTGTCATGGTAGTAGTAGCAGAAAAGCCTATGACAATTGATTTGTTCTTTCTCATCTGTTAAAGGGGCTGGGTAATCACAGAGCCACTAGTTGTCCCTTTGCGCACCACTGACAGTCCAAGCATGGGGTTAACGGAAGAAGGAAGGGGAAAGAGGTAAGCAGGAGAGAACCAGGGGAAAGAACGGGCAAAGAGACATGAGAGCAGACATTCACATGCTGACTTAAAAAAAAAATCAGCCAATCTTTAGCTTCAGTTGTGGAAGTTCTCTACTAATGTCCTAGAACAGAAGTGTACAGCTCATGGTTTTTGTGCTTTTCAAATCAACCTGTAAAAAAGGCTTGTAAACCCCATTCACAATTTACAGGGAAGGTACCAGTAAACCCTCCTAAGCAAGCTGACTGAATCTTATAGGGGTTCCTCACATTTTAAACAAGTCTCCATACAGTTTTTCCTTTGAGGCTCACAATCACTTCCAATCACTTCCCTTGTTAACTGCAAGCTCTGTCTTTCAACAAGCCACGTTTTCGCCTCCTTCATTTACTGGGTAGGGCTCCCTCTCTGGTGCCACTCTGCCTTCCTTCCATACTCAGGAGGGCCCTCTAAGAATGGATACTTCCCAAGTAGGGCCCTCATCAGGAAGGAAATGGAACATCTCAATTTCCAGAAAGATCTTGGAACAAAGGAGGGAGCATGGAACAGCACTGCAGAGGACAATGTTTTGCAAAAGTTTTGTGAGCCAGCATATTTGAGTAACCATAAACCGTAATTCCTCTTGAGTGTGGATTGCAAAGCTGTCACTGTACTCTGATACAAGTATAAAGCATGCTCCTCCTTGGGAAGCTCACAGTGACTTAGTAGGGGCTCCTAGTAGCCTCCTACTCAGGCAATGATCACTCCTGCTGAGATTCCACAATGATGGAAGGCTATTCATAGACCCACCATGTGAAATAGAGGTATGTGCTGCCAGGCAGTGCTAGTGAATTTTGTGGGCTAGCAAGTTTCTGTGTCCTTATTTACTAGGTTTGATCCTCAGTTTCCTAGGAAGAATATGAATCATATGGACTGTTTTACTAAAATATTCTTTGCTCCACTCCAGTTATCTGCTATTGCACTTGATGTGCACGAAGATTACGGTGACGATTAATCTGCCAAGGGACTCTTGTCTGGAAAATTCTTTCAAAGGGCAGGGAACTGACACAGATGACTTTTGAGCACCTTCTCATCCTATGGTTCCATGTGTTGTATTATATTAGTTACTTTCAATCAGCAGAGAATTAATAACCCGTACTTTGCACTTTGTCATTAGCTTCTGAAGTTCGAGAAACAGGAAGACTCTGGAATACAGCTTCTGGCTAATCTAGATTACAGGTGAATGTTACAGCCTTATTGATTATTCACAGTTGCCAGATATTTGTTGTTCTCTCTGTATAAAACTTCATTACGATGGCCTCAGTTGAGATACTATTCATATTACTCAAAATAAGACAAAAAATCATGAATGATGCATTCCACAGAACTCAACATGTGCTTCTACTCTTTGAAAAGACTTAAGGGATTTAGAAAATAATGTGCCTCACCTGGAAGAGAAACTAACAAAGTGAATATTCAAAAAATACAGAGGTCAGAATGCAGGCCATAAAATATATATGAAGCCCTCCTAGACAACTGCATCAAATTTTAACAAGACAGCATCAAGTTATGAAGAACCAGCCCAGTACAAGTTTCGACACACACACACAAACACAAACACACACACACCCCAAAATCATATGAAACTGCTTTATACAAAGTCAGTGCATTCATCCATCTCTAGCCAGTATTACCTGCTCTAAATGGCAGACCCAGATCCCTCTCCCTCCCAGCCCAATTAAGTCCTTTCAAGAGAAGAAGCCAAGAACTGATCCTGAGACTTTCTGAATACCAACTACTACTGTGAAATGGCATCTTCCCATATTTCTGAGAATGCTCTGAAGGTACCAAATATATAGCAGTCCTTCATCTAACGTGGACTGTTATCTAGAGGAAAAATCATCTTAGAAATCAACATACACCATGGATGTTAAATCCATGGATGAATAGTGAAATATGAATGAAATTACTGGATGCATTTTTTAGATATCAAGAGACTAAGGGCCCAATCCTATCCATCTTTCCAGCACTGATGCAACTGTGAGGTGTGCACTGCATGCAATGGTGGCGGGCCAATCACAAAGGCCTTCTCAAGGTAAGGGATCATTTGTGCTTTTAATTCAAGGCTGAATTGTGGCTGCACTGGCACTCAAAAGTTTGATTGGATTGAGCCCTAAGATTTTCCCACTCTTACTGACATGTTAAATAAGATGACAGTCACTACAATGAACAGAATGCAAAAGGGTGCTTTATGAGCCAGTTGTCGTCAAGGGGTGTGTTATCAGACAGAAGAAAATAGTCTCTTTCAGTACCACTTAGAAAAAAAAAAATGAAAACACATGATCTGAAGAAGCCATGCATAAGTCTGCTGTAGGATGTCTCTTGATAACATCAGTTAACATAAGCAATTTGATCTAAAAATATGACAGCTAGAGTCTTTGATAATACCACGTTGCAAGGCAAGTGTTCATGAGAGAACATTAAGTAGATTGCAGTGACAGACAGATTAGAGGTTGGGCTGTTAATAAATGAAGGAATGGGGGGAAAGCTTCAGAAAAGGCAGGACACATGCTGATTATATAGGAGACAAATAGAAAAATGGAACCATGTTATTTAAAAGTTCCTAAGGATATCAGGGAAGTTAATTGTCTCAGTAAACAAATTAAGCAGTGGTAAGATTAAATAGCAAAGTTCAATCAGGAAGTTGTGTATTTACTTAATTATGTTTGTATAATTGGATACAGGAGAATGGTTTCAGAAGTACAGGGTAGATGGAACCTGCATGCAAAAGTGGGCCAATGATTAAAGAGACCAGGTAATTTGCAAAGAGTTCGGCTGTGTGAGTGTTTTGCAGAGAGAACTATAGAAAAGCTGAACAAAAACAACAGCCAGTACTGGAGACCATGACAGGAACATCTAATGGTCAATTTGAATAAGAAAAGCCTAATAACATAAACTCAGGTGCTTGCATTTCACACATCTGGGGGGAAAAAGTTCAAGAAATTTGGCATGAGCTTCAAAGCATTTTTACACTCCTGTGTAACCAGGGTTTTCCAGAGAACTGTTAATATGAACAATTGGTACAACATTTTCATTCTATATATTGCCATCACATAGGTCTAATGCACGTAAAAAGGGGCACAAGTGAGAAACTGAAAGGGCATAAGTAGTGCCTTGCTGGACCAAATCCATGGAGCTACCACTCTGTCCCTAACATCAGTTAGCCAAGACACTGGGTTAAAAACAATCTAGCAAAAGACATTTTTAATGTATTTACTTATTTAGCTAGAGAGCTTCTGCTTAGCTAACACCCGCTGGGAAACTTATACTCCATGAAATTGTCTCATCCATTTTTTTCCTTAAAAGCCTTCTAAGCTAGTGGTCATCACTAAAGTTAAGTACTCAGGGCACAATCCTAACCCCTTATGTCAGTGCTTTCCAGCACTGACATAAGGGCAATGCAGCTCTGAGGTAAGGGAACAAACATTCCCTTACTTTGAGGAGGCCTCCGTGAGTGCCCCCCAACTGCAGGATGTAGTAGCACATGTCCCATTGGCACCGCTATGCCAGTGCTGGAAAGCACTGACATAAGGGGTTAGGATTGCACCCTAAGTGTGATAATAATAATCCTGAAACATTCATTTCTGTTAAAGAATATTTACATACCACTTTTCAACAAAAAGTTCAAAGCAGTTTACGCAGCAACAAGAATAGAAACAAAGATTAATATCTATAGTGCATTCCTCATACAACATACAATATTTTATAGTTTTTGACTTATTTACCCTCACAATTGTCTTGCAAGCTATGTGTGGGCACAGGGAGGAGAGGAGCTGAGAGTGAGATATTCCTGAAATTGGCAGAGTAAAGAAAGAGGAGCCAACAAAACAGATGGACTATACTTGCAACACTAGATGGAAAAAGCAAGAGAAACTGGTACAGAGAGATGGAGGAGAACACAGCAGCAATAGCCATGAAAAAGGTTCATAAACAAATTTGTCCAAAGAAAAGGCAAGGGAAGCAAGGCCAGGAGGCAGATAAAGGATCACTTCATATCAGAATGCAGACATCAGATGGAGGAGAAACTGCAAAGCAAGGGTTGGGTCAAATATATTTGAAGTTTCGTAAGGGACATGCAGCTGGACTACGTACATGGTCTATGAAGTCAAAGAGCCATGGCTCAGTGGTAGAGCAAATGCTTGGCGTGCAGAGGAACCTAAGCTTCAATCCCCAACATCTCCAGATAGAGTTGAGAAAGATTCCTGTCTGAAACCCTGGAGAACCTGCTCCAGAATTCCTGCTCCAGAGTGCCTTGCAAGGACCAGCAAGGCAGGAAGGGAGGTAGCTAGTTGGCTGTGAAAGCCCCACCAATAGCTAGTTTTTGGTCATCAATTCATGTATGAACCAGTGATTGAAAACCAGCACAGTAAAAAAGCTGAAACATAGTATGGAAAGTGATCAATCACCCAGAATTTCTCAGCACACTTTTGGTGCAAAACAGTGCAAAGGCAGAGTCTTCTGTTCCTCCAACAGATAAAAAGAGAAAACACTGTGATGAATAAATGAAGTCTGGGCTTTAATATAGAGGGCTTGTATTATTAATTACAAACATTTTGCTAATATGAAGGGTACAATTTATGGAAGGGCTGCCAAGGGATATGCAAGTGAAAAACGTTGAACCATGAATCAAATCCACCTTTAAGGTGTCTGGTGTGTTAAGCCAGAAGCTCTACATACAACATACAACCTATAATACATAACTGGGAGTGTGCAATTCAATTCACAGCAGAGAAATGGAGCTGCACATATTTGCAACCCTTTTTACTGAAAAGTAGACCCACTGCTTTCCATGGGTATTATTCTTAAGTAATGGTGCACTGAACTGTAGCCTGCGACTTGGTTTCTAATGGAAAGGAGGATCCCATTCCAGTGTTTCAAAAAATAGACCTGCTTTGCAAGCATTTGGAAAGCATTTGCAAAGCAGAACCAGGCTGCAGCAGAAGGAAGGAGAATAAAAGGTTAACAAATTGCTTCTAAGGAGCTGTGCCTGCCTGCCTGCTGCTTGAGAAACCTGGAGCCTGTCTGCCCTTGAGAAACAAAACTGTTCAGAGTTGAAAGGCTCTTCCCTCCGATTGACCGGATATCAGGCAAAGTGATAATTGGAGCTTGATTACTTGGCAAAAATTTCAAGCACTATAGGCCAGTAGGTAATTCCAGGGTAAAGAAATATTTCCTTTTGTCTGTTCTAACTCTCCGGACACTCAATTTGAGTGGTTATCCCCTGCTTCTGGTGTAGTTTGAGAGGGAAAAGTTACCCTATACCAATACCATTACCTATCGTGTAGTCTGTGAAACACCTTGCCACAGGATGTGGAATGGTGTATGGCCTGGTTGCCTTTAAAGGGGATTGGACACATTTCTGGAGGAAAGGTCCATTACGTGATGGGTTGTAGTAGTAAATCTTTATTACGGTCATAAGACCAGCCATGCCATGATGGGTATGTGCAACCTCCTGATTTTAGAAGTAGGCTGCCTCTGAATGCCAGATACAAGGGAGGGCACCAGGATGCAGGGCTCCTGTTCTTGTGTGCTCCCTGGTGGACCTCTGTGAGATGCAGGAAACTGGACTGGATCGGCCTTTGGCCTGATCCAGCAGGGCTCTTCTTATGTTCTTAGAGCAGGTGAGGGCATGTCAGCCTCATAGGCTATCCACACTTTCCTGGGAGTAAGAGCCACTGACTCTAATGGGACTTATTTCTGAGTAGACATGCACAGGATTGGGCTCTGCATAGGCTGCAATGCTGTCCATGCTTTCCCTGGAGTAAGCCCGGGTGACTAACGGGGCTTGAGCAGGCATGCATAGAAATAGGCTGCAATCCTGTCCACACTTACCTGGGAGTAAGCTCCCTTAACTGTAATGGGACTTACTACTGAGTAGACATGCATTGGATTGGGCTGTAAGCAGACTCAGGCTGCGATCCTGTCCACCCTTACCCAGGAGTAAGATCCACTGGCTGTACTGGGACTGACTTCTGAGTAGACCTGCAGAGGGCTGGGCTGCAGGCAGCAGTGGGGGAGGGGGCGGGGCGAAGGAAGCGGCTGCAGCACCCACGTGGAGGGCGAAGGCGCGTGCGGGCGGGGAGAGGGAGCGTTGCCGTGGAGACAGCGGAGGGGCGGGGCGTGAGGGAGGGGCGGGGCCGCCCGGGGCACTCACCGCTGCGCCCCTCCCCGAGGGCCGAGGGGAGGGTCGGAGGAAGCCGCGGCGGTGCCGGAGCCGCCCGCGGGGAGTGGGCCGCGGCGCTGCTGGCGGAGGAGGAGGAGCCGGACCGCCGCCGCCGCCAGGGAGACGACGATGGGCGCCGCCGCCGCCGCCGGGCGTGCGTCACGCGCGTGCGAGCCGGTGACCCGGATGTGCCGGGGCAGAGCACAGAACCTCGGCCGGCAGCTCGGCAGGGTGGTGTCGCTGTCGGTGCGGTCGGGCGCTTTGCTGAGGCGCACTGCGCATGCGCCCCACGCGCGCGATTCTCTGTTTCGAGGCTCGACGAGCCTGGAAAACGAGTGGCCGGGCGGGCGGGTTTGAGAGTTTTGGGAGACACAAGTGGAGAGCCTGAGGCTTCTGCTCCAGGACAGGCAGGGGGAGCCCTGGACGGTCCCAGGCTGCAGCCCACCCTGCCTGAGAGTAAGCCCCTGACTGCAATGGGCTTGCTTCTGAGTAGACCTGCACAGGCTAGGGCTCCCAGCTTCCAAGCAAGCCTCAATCAAGGCTTTACACCACATGCAGGCTGTCTTAAGAGCCCAATCCTATGCAGGTCTACTCAGAAACAAGTCCATTAGAATCAATGGGGCTTACTCCCAGGAAAGTGTGGATAGGACTGGGCTGTAAGGCTGCAATTTTGCATCATAGATACATTGAATACTTATTTATTATTAATTTATACTATTTTATAATTTTAATAGTATACTACTGGTATTTTATACTATTTTATATTAAAGTACATATGCATTTCATACTTTATCATTATTTATTTTATAATTACTTTTAATAGTATTAAATAATTAGTATTTATGATCATTTAATGATTATTATTACATAATTATTCAATGATAATTAAATTATTATTTATGATTATTTAAGTATGGTCCATGATAATTAAGTAATTAGCATTTAATTGTAATTAATTTGATGAATTGATATCATTTATCAGTTTTTATTTGTAATTGTAATTAATTAATATGATTAATAAATTAATCAATGATGAATTAATGGTAAAAATACTAATTACTTGCTTACTAACAAAGAATACTAATTACAAATCAATTACTTTTAATAGTATTTTACTATTATCATAATATATAATACTATACTATATAATATAAATATATGTTATTTTATACTGTTTTATATAGAAATTTAATATTTTATAATATAAGTAAGGTTGTTATTTTATGTTATTATTTGATTTGCAATCCACCTTTCTCCCTGAAGGGCACCCAGGGTGGCTTACAACAGTAATACATGATATACAAAAAAAACAAAATACAGCTTAAAAACTATATATAAAATAGGCACTAAAACAGAGCCCAATCCTATGCATATCTACTCAGAAGTAAGTCCCATTTGGGTCAATGTGTGGATATGATTGAGCTGACAGTATAAAACAATATAAAACAGCAGCCAGCAGGAGGGGATGTCAGTAAAAAAACATTAAGTAAATATACTTATATATTTATACTATTAAGTATACACTTAGAAGTATACTTTGTATGCTTTTTGAATGTTGCTGTGAGCCCACCTTGGGTGCCTTTCAGGGAGAAAGGCATAAAAACATAAGAACAGCCCCACTGGATCAGGCCATAGGCCCATCTAGTCAAGCTTCCTGTATCTCATAGCGGCCCACCAAATGCTCCAGGGAGCACACCAGACAACAAGAGACCTCATCCTGGTGCCCTCCCTTGCATCTGGCATTCTGACATAGCCCATTTCTAAAATCAGGAGGTTGCACATACACATCATGGCTTGTACCCCATAATGGATTTTTTCTCCAGAAATTTGTCCAGTCCCCTTTTAAAGGCATCCAGGCCAGATGCCATCACCACATCCTGTGGCAAGGAGTCCCACAGACCAACCACACGCTGAGTAAAGAAATATTTTCTCTTGTCTGTCCTAACCCTCCCAACACTCAATTTTAGTGGATGTCCCCTGCATAATTTTGTATGTCTCAATCACGTCCCCCCTCAGGCGCCTCTTTTCTAGGCTGAAGAGGCCCAAACGCTGTAGCCTTTCCTCATAAAGAAGGTGCCCCAGCCCCGTAATCATCTTAGTTGCTCTCTTTTGCACCTTTTCCATTTCTACTATGTCTTTTTTGAGATGCGGCGACCAGAACTGGACACAATACTCCAGGTGTGGCCTTACCATCGATTGTACAACAGCATTATAATATTAGCCATTTTGTTCTCAATACCTTTTCTAATGATCCCAAGCATAGAATTGGCCTTCTTTACTGCCGCCACACATTGGGTTGACACTTTGAACTCAATACAGCTTACTTCTGAGTAGACATGCTCAGGATTATGCCATAAAGCACTGATCCCCCCTCACTCCCTTCTCACTAGCTGCTTTTTTTTTCTTTTTTCTTATTTATTTGTTTAGCATTTAAACCAGCAATTTTCAACCTTTTTCATTTCATGGCACACTAACAAGCCACTATAATTGTCAAGGCACACCATCAGTTTTTTAGACAACTGAGAGCCCAATCCTATCCAATTTTCCAGGGCTGGTGCAGCTGTACCCATGGGGCATGTGCTGCATGCTACAGTGGGGGGAGAATCACAGAGGCCTCCTCAAGGTATGGGATCATTCGTTCCCTTACCTTGGGGCTACATTGTGGCTGCACCGGTGCTGGGAAGTTGGATAGGATTGGGCCCTGACAAGGCACACCATGCTGCTGGCAGGAGACTCACATCCCCTACTAATAAATGTCCCTCCCAAAAACTCCTGAGTTGAAAATCACTGTTTCAAACAGTTCTCTGATAGTAAAGCCTTAATAGAATAATCAAGAGTGGCCAAACCACAGCTCTCAAGCCACATGCAACTCTTCATCATATAACGCGCGGCTCATGAGAATGTTGGCTGAGCTCCTTTTTTGCATCACAATATACAAGGTAAATAAGAAATTTTTCAAGCTTTATGCTTATTTACCAGGTATACAGCCCCCAGATTAAAACATACATTTAATGCTCATGGTGAGTAAATATATTTAAGAATTTAAATGCTTTGTAAATATCACGGCTCTCAAACATCTCTCTTGAAGTTCTCAAACTTCTGAAGTTTATTGTATGTGGGTCTTAAGTGAACCCATATCTGCCCACACTTCCTATAGGCAACACCTATATGTTGTGCATGTACACCCACGGGCACAGGTGGGTTTTAAGCAAGTTTGGCCACCCCTGGTATAATTAATCAAGAAGGAAAACAAAGTTTTCACCTGAGCAACTTGACTCACCATCTCCATGTTTACTTTGACGACAACACAAAGCAGGAACAAGAAAAAATCTGTTTCTAAGGCTACAATCCCAGGCGATGGGATTTACTTCTGAGCAAGCAAACACAGGATTGCATTGCACAAATCATCACTATTTCCTCTTCTCAGACCATCGGTACAAATTCCACCTTAGTGACAGCCTAAGGAACAGCCATGTGCTCCCCACACCCCATCTTGGATAAAATACTGGGTTAATTTAGTAGGAGGTCACAGATTGATCCTAATATCAGATGCAGACACTTGGTGTCTAATATTATAATGCCATTGTACAAATCGATGGTAAGGCCACACCTGGAGTATTGTGTCCAGTTCTGGTCGCCGCATCTCAAAAAAGACATAGTGGAAATGGAAAAGGTGCAAAAGAGAGTGACTAAGATGATTACGGTGCTGGGGCACCTTCCTTATGAGGAAAGGCTACGGCGTTTGGGCCTCTTCAGCCTAGAAAAGAGACGCCTCAGGGGGGACATGATTGAGACATACAAAATTATGCAGGGGATGGACAGAGTGGATAGAGAAATGCTCTTTCCACTCTCACATAACACCAGAACCAGGGGACATCCACTAAAATTGAGTGTTGGGAGAGTTAGAACAGACAAGAGAAAATATTTCTTTACTCAGTGTGTGGTTGGTCTGTGGAACTCCTTGGCACAGGATGTGGTGATGGCATCTGGCCTGGACGCCTTTAAAAGGGGATTGGACAAGTTTCTGGAGGAAAAATCCATTATGGGTTACAAGCCATGATGTGTATGTGCAACCTCCTGATTTTAGAAATGGGCTATGTCAGAATGCCAGATGCAAGGGACGGCACCAGGATGAGGTCTCTTGTTATCTGGTGTGCTCCATGGGGCATTTGGTGGGCCGCTGTGAGATACAGGAAGCTGGACTAGATGGGCCTATGACCTGATCCAGTGGGGCTGTTCTCATGTTCTTATGGTGTAATTCTCACAGATTCTCACCTGTGTCAGGGCGTCCCCCTCCCACACACACAAACCTCTACACACATACAATGTCAGAGGGAGAGGCTCAGCAAGAATATTTTTCCCTGATCAATGTTTTCAATGTGCAGGGCATTGTTTCGCATGGAGGTACATTCGGTCACATGAGACCCTTTCTGCAGTCTGAAGAGGTACAGCCCCAGCATAGATTACCACCTCGGTGGAAATGAGACCTAACCTTCAAGGGCAGAATTAAAGAAAGAAACTTTTTTTAAAAATCATGCCGATGCCTCTCCGTAAGACTATTTACTCATGCCAGAGAAAGGGGAACAGGGCGAGGAAGTCACTGAGTAGAAAACAATCCACCAGAGTGCCCATGAGAAGTTCCAGCTGCGGTCTTCCTGCAAGCAACAGGCCTCTCTTTGTTGGAATCCTGGCAACACTTTTGGGCAGAGCAGTCATGGCGCAACCTGACAGCTGCCTTATAATGCTAATGCGCCCAGATGGCGGAACTACACAACATGACCCACAAGGAGGAAAAGGCTGTTCTCTACCCCGGTGTTTGTCTTGCAAGCTGGGTGCAGAGGCGGGGTGGAGATGAACGGGAGAACTGCCAGGCTTGCAGAGGTGCCAGATCTGCTGCCCAGGAAAAGAACCTCCCAAAGCCATGTTTAATCTTTTCTTAAGCAGCCAGTCTCAGCCACAGACATCTGCGTGTAACACGTAGGTAGGTCATCCACCTAGGCTTTGGCGCCAGCCCTCAGACTACCATCTCCCACTACAATGAATCAAAACCCTAGTAGATGTTTGCATGATCTCATTTGCTCCCAGTCAGCCTGTCCTCCTCTCATCTCTCCCTTCCTGTCCTCTCACTGACCGCGCCCCTCCCCAGATGGCATTTAGATCACAAGGCCTTTGGGGTCTTCCTTTCTTTTGCCTTGTAAAGCTCTATGCGCCTGGATGGCTCTCTAGACCCAAGAGCGCTTCATATGTATAAGTCATTACGGTATTTCCATATCGCTGCTGGGGAGCCAAGGCTGAGAGGGAACAGCCTCCCTGAGGCCACCTACTGAGTTCATGGCAGGGGCCAGACTTCATCAGGGAGGTCCCGATTTGCAGCTCAGTCTTTTAACAATGATGCTAGAGATCTATAATGCAAATAGCAACACCCTTAAGCTTATAGGCCACGACATGTGTGCATTCATTGAGGCCATACTCATTCCTATGCAGCTGGCTTATCTTCAGGGGTGCCACTCCCCCCTTCCCACTTCTAGGACACCTGTTCTCATTATAGCTGCAGGAGAACCTCTCCTGCCCAACCAGGATAGGGATTCATTCATGTATTCATGGAGCCACCAGGGTGAAGCTGGGCTCAGGTGTCCAACCAGGGCCAGGGAATGCCCTGGTTCTAATCCCTATTTGACCACAAAGCTCAGCAGGTGAGCCTGAACTTGCCAACACCTCTCAGTCTGACCTAACAAGGGTGCTTGTTAGGCCTAAAGTGGGCCACTTGAGCTCCCTGGAGGCATTTTGGCCATTGTGGCAAGCAGGACCTTTGAGCTGATTGAGTAGGGCTCTTCTGTTCAACCAGCTGGCGGAAGGGCAAGGTAAAAATGTAATAAATAAATGGAAATAGTTTCATTTCAGCCTGTCGCACCCCTGCTAAAGACTCAGGAACCATGCCAGGTAAAATAAAGGGGAGGGTAACTCGAGTTGGCGTCCTGCAAATCCTAAACGAACAAGCTGCTGGTTTAATAATGCATTTGGCATCCTCTGACCAGACACAACTGCATCACCTTCAGCTGGCCCTACTTCCCTGAGAAATCCCAATGAGATGGGTTTCATGTATGGTGCAGTTCTGGGTCAAAGGGAAAAGAAACCCCACCCAGTTAAAATGACACATTTGTGGTTTTTGACTCACTTTCACCAACAAAACCTCCTCCCTTGAATCCTGGGGAAGAGTCCAGTCAACTGCCATGGCAAGGTTTTGCTCAAACATTTCATCAACACAACTATCTGACGACTAGTGGTTGGAATCAATTTAAAAAAAAGAAAAACAGAACCAGCAAATGGATCCATTATGGTGGGGGGGGGGGGAGGTTAGTCATCATTTCTACAAAGCAATTTTAATGTGGTATACTGTTGCTTGATAACAGTGTTGCTTATTTGGCAGGCCCTTCTCTCTCCCCCGCCTGCTCCCCCACCCCCCACATAGCCAAGCTGATGGAACATAAGAATAGCCCCGCTGGATCAGGCCAAAGGCCCATCTAGTCCAGCTTCCTGTATCTCAGTGGCCCAAGAAATGCTTCAGGAAGCACACAAGACACAAACACAACCTGCATCCTGGTGCCCTTCCCTGCATCTGGCAAACCTACCTCAAAAACCAGGAGCTTGCACATACTTACTATGACTTGTAACCCATGATGGACTCTTCCTCCAGAAGTTCATCATGGGTTACAAGTCATAGTGAGTAGGTGACGGTAAATACTTTTGCTCCACGTCTTCTTCCATTATTAGCTGTTATAAAAGGAAAGAAGGGACAAGGAAATCTTAAAAGTGAGGAATGGCAGTAGCTCCAGAACACACACACACACACACACACACACACACACACACACACACACACACACACACACACACACACACACACACACACACACACACACACACACACACACACACACACACACACGACATCCCCCCCTTGTGTTCTGCAGAAGTGGCTGAAAACCTTTTTCCAACACCTTCGAGGTTTGATTAGTTATTCTCTTTGATCTCCACAAGTTCATTGTCCTCACCAACATGTGCTGCATTTGGAGAGTCGTCCCCTTGGGACGCAGCAGCCTTGTGGAGCTTTTCCACCCTTAATGAGAACTGGTGCAGCAGAGACACTGAGTGCCAAGAGGAGGGAAAGGCCCCTGCTTCCAGTCTCACCCCGACCACCCACTCGCCTGTTGGCCTGAGGCTTGCCACCCTCTTGCAATCTCAGCTCTCCCAGCTGCAATAGCCTTGGCCTTGAAAACAGTCCTGGAAGTCACAGCTGGTACAAAATGCGGCCGTTCATCTCTAAAAGGGATCTGGAGACAAGAAGATATATATGCAGCTAGTGCCACGGCACAGCATAGGCTGCCAACCCTTACAGCCTGGCATGGCCTGGGACACGTATAGAAAAACATGCCTCTCCTTGAATGAGCCCCCTTTGCCAGTCAAGATCAACAGGAAGGGCCCTGCTTCACATTACATCTGCCAAGGAAGTAAATGCCACTGCAGAAGGAGCAGGACTTATCTGGCAGTGGCCCCAAGGCTCTGAAACAGGTTATCAGAAAATGTTCTGTTTAATGTATTCATGCAAAACCCTCCGCTCAGCAATGTTCTTAACCTATAAACAGAATAAATTATAGGGCAAATGTAAGGATCTTTTTGCAAAACCCTTTGAGCAGCATAATGTTATTGTACTCTGAATGTCAGATGTAAAATGTCGTTGGAGACAGGGAAGACCTGGGTGCTGGTTCCTGCTTCACCATGCAGCAAAACTGGGTGACCTTGGGCTAATCTCTCTCTTGGCCTAACCCACCTCTTATAGCTGTTTGCAAGAATAGACAGTGGTGGGGAAGGAATTGCATAAAGAATGCCCTGACTTTGAAGGGAATGTGGAATATGAAACTATTGTTGATTTCTAGAATTAGCGCACATTTTTGAAGTGTTTATATAAAGTATGCTTTTTTCAGACAAACTATTTGCACTTATAGAATGGTGGTGGCCTTTGGCTGCAAGCAATAAAGTCAGTATTTGTAACCAGGCAGGAGGAAATTACAACTGGAAAGTGATTGTGCAGGCAAAATGGAATGCCAAGGTCAAGCAATCTCACATCTAGCTGGATGTCTTCTCAAAGGCTTTCCTGATACCATAAATCCTGATCACTGCAAGTGCGATGAAGGTCGCAGCAGAAACAGAATTGACTCCTAGGAGCCCTCCAATTAGGAATAGCCACTTTTTTAACCCATTTCTGCCCAGCCCACAGGTGTACACATTTGCTCCCTGTTGCGTACATGCAACACTGGGCAGAGATGGCTTAAATGAGCAAGCCAGAGGTGCCCTGCCACTCACTAGGTCACTTGGACAAAAAGAAGCAAGGGCAGGACAATCAGGATATTGTAGACAGTGCAGTAAGTGTTGCAGGTGCCACAATGCGCTATGTAAGTGGCCCACTTGCTAGCAAAGCCATTCTGGGCAGTACTTACCGCACCGCCCCCCCCCCACCCTACTGAGAGCAGACTATAGTTAGAGCTGCTTGCAGCACCAACCACCCGTCCTGAAAAGCAGAGTGCATGGCGATTGGGTTCGGCAGTCTGTCCTCCAACCCAGACAAAAAGTGGGACATGGGAGTCTTCGCAGGAAGCGCACCAGAGGAGTCTGAAGCTCTGTTCAGACTTCTAGATGTTCATATAATTTGTGCATTGGAGGGAGAGAGTTCACAGGCAAACTCCACCCCGACGCACCATCCCTGTTCATTACACACACGGATGACAGCCTGAACAGGACTCCTAATTATTTCATCTCCCTTCTTACAGTATGTCCTGGGGCAGAATCAAACGTGAAGGCTCCCAGCAAGCCCCATCACGCAACAGCCAGCACAAAAAGCCTAAGTGTGTGGTGCTCTGTTTGTCAGGCTTGGTATCACAAATCTTCCTCCCCACATTAGGGAGGAGGACACGGAAACTTTCCACCCAGAGGGAGTTTTTTTTAGTGAGAGCGCACTTTCAAACATGCACCCCCCCCTACATGTATTTGCACAGTCAATCACACTCCAGGGCACTATCATGCCAGGGCTTGCATGGTTGAATCACAGTGCCAACCCAGCAGTATAACACAGCAGGCCAATGTTATTTCATCAAGTCCCACGCTTGGTGGGGCATCCCATCCCCTGAGCAGCTGTCCCTATGGATAGCTGCTGTCACCGCCATCCCCATCGTAGCCATGGTGCTTCTTTCAGACCAAGCTTAGGAAGCTGCCTTCTTCCAAGTCAGACCATTGACCCATCTAGCTCAGTATTGTCTACAACTGATTGGCAGAAACTCTCCAGGGCCTCAGACAGAACTCTTGGCCCTTCCTGGAACTGTTTTGTTTTTCAGATGTTTGCAGTTCTCTCAGATGCTTAATACATAGTGTGGCATCAGCATTTTATAATTCAGCAGTGAATTAACCATTAACATTTCAGTTTTGTTTTTTTTTTGGCAGGTATTGGAAATGGTTATATTGCAGCAGTTTGGATGCTCTGAACTTCAGCCTCTGCAAGAAGACGACTCTATTTGGCTCAAGAACAATACATTTACCTATTTTCATGCTATAGAAAGCAAAATGATTTTTGGATCATTACTACTTTTGGAAGATTTACTACAATTCCATTGATTGGAGGAACTCAGAATATCCCAAGGCACGTCAGGAGAGGAAACTGAACGCTTTCTACATGCGCTGCCTCCGACGCATCCTCGGCATCACCTGGCAGGACAGAGTTCCAAACAACACAGTTCTGGAACGTGCTGGAATCCCTAGCATGTATGCACTGCTGAAACAGAGACGCCTGCATTGGCTCGGTCATGTCGTGAGAATGGATGGTGGCCGGATCCCAAAGGATCTCCTCTATGGAGAACTCGTGCAAGGAAAGCGCCCTACAGGTAGACCACAACTGTGATACAAGGACATCTGCAGGAGGGATCTGAAGGCCTTAGGAGTGGACCTCAACAGGTGGGAAACCCTGGCTTCTGAGCAGCCCGCTTGGAGGCAGGCTGTGCAGCATGGCCTTTCCCAGTTTGAAGAGACACTTGGCCAACAGACTGAGGCAAAGGGGCAAAGAAGGAAGGCCCATAGCCAGGGAGACAGACCAGAGACAGACTGCACTTGCTCCCAGTGTGGAAGGGATTGTCACTCCCAAATTGGCCTTTTCAGCCACACTAGACGCTGTTCCAGAACCACCATTCAGAGCGCGATACCAGAGTCTTTTGAGACTGAAGGTTGCCAACACTCAACTGCACATGCCACCAAACTGAATACAGCCCACCTTGCGCTTGGCATCCCTTCTTCTCTCTCTCTCTCTCTCTCTCTCTCTCTCTCTCTCTCTCTCTCTCTCTCTCTCACTGCTATCCTTAAAAGAGAATTCGGGCTGTCACTTTTTTCTACATGCCCTGTTCCTGTGCAGCTTGGCTGATGAAGCTCTTCTGAGCATGATGGAAAAAGTGATGGGGAAAATTTTAATCTGCTTAAATTCTACACGTCCATAGGCGCCAGGAAAGAAACTGGAAACCCTGAAGTCACACTGGATCTACCATGTCAGCACAGCAAGGAGACATAAGGGCAGGAAGGACAAGGTGTATATGGTAACTGGATCACAGCCTCATTTCTTTCTGGTCTTGTTAAGCACCTACAATGAGGCTATGTTATCTTGCATTGCAGGCACTGGAATCAGTATAATGTCACTTTTTAGAGATAGGTTACACTGCAGTAAGTGAAGAATTTGTCCTTTAAAATGCTTCAGAGGACAACTTTATGCACAGGATGTTGTTAAATGCTTCCAGAAACATGAAGAGCCAGCATGGTGTAGTGGCTACAGAGTTGAGCATGAGCCTGGAAGATCTGGGTTCAAATCTCTGCTCAGTCACAGAGCTTACTAGGTGACCCTGGGCCAGTCATGATCTCTCAGCCAGGAGCAGTGCGATCTGGAATGTCACCTGATACTGGCTTGGGCAGTGTTGTTACTACAGGGGTGCAGACCATACCTGGTGACACCACCAAAAGCTCTGGAGCTCAGGTCCACCTGCCTTGGCCTTCTGGTCAATCCAATTTCCATCTTTCGCTTTCTGCAAGAACAGCAGGTCTTCCTGATGGGAGGTGGCTGGCAAGGCAGATTGGGTGTATCCAGAGCTCCAGGGGCAGACATAGTCCATGAGAGTGACACCATGAATGACTGCACTGGATAAAATCAACCCTAGTGACACCACTGGACCTGGGGGCACTGACCCTGCACTGAAAAACAAAAACCCTGGAATTATTTTCCACCCCACATCAGTCTAGGAATCCTCATAATGTTGTATCATTGGGAGAACTTTAATATCTACCCGTGGCTGCTGTTTATGGCATCCTTGCCCAACTCCCTGCCCTGGCCCTACCTCCACTGGGTTGATAATTTTGTACCATTTCCATATTTTTATTTTTCATATTTTTATACTGCCTCCAAGGAGCTCAAGGTAGTATACATGGTTCACAATGATTCCTTGAGGCTGAGAGAGGCAAGTTTATTTCACTAATTAATATACAAATTGACTGACAGGTCTAATAAGAAGTACCCTATTCTTAGCCAATGCCTGAATTCATGGACCTTCTAATTTCTTGACACAAGAAACAACAGCTTCCCCTATATGTTCCTCTAGAGCAGTGTTTCTCAAACTGTGGGTCAGGACCCACTAGGTGGGTTACGAGCCAATTTCAGGTGGGTCTCCATTCATTTCAATATTTTATTTTGAATATATTAGACTTGATGCTTGATGTGACTGCATTTGGGGAAATGTTACAGACCCGTACTTTTAACAAGCTACTATGTATATTCTTTTAACAATGATAGTCAATGGGACTTACTCCTGAGTAAGCGTGAGTAGGATTGCAGCCTAGAATTGTTAAAAATTTTCCTGCTTGATGATGTCACTTCCAGTCATGACATCACTTCTGGTGGGTCCTGACAGATTCTCATTCTAAAAAGTGGGCCCCGGTGCTAAATGTGCGAGAACCACTGCTCTAGAGGAGATTTGGGAGGCCCGGTTTGTCCTACACTATACCACAAAAGGAACTTATTGTAATGGGATGGGCAAAGGAGTACCATTTTCTCCTCTTGCCTTGCCTTCAAAGGGCAGGTGCAAAGCCACAAAAGTCTCATCAATATTACCTGCCTGATGTAGAAAGTAGTTTGTTGCAGGGATCCAGTAGCAAGAGGTGATTATTCCAGGCTATCATGTCACCACCAACCCCAAACTGACCTGTGCAACAGACCACAAAAAAGCCCTTTCAACTGGGCTCTAAAGAGAGGATGCAGACAATTACCAAACACCAAAGGAGATGACAAACCCTTGGAATACAGAGACAGCAATATCTATAAACCTACCCAGAGGAAGAGAGATTTGTGTACAAAGCAAGTTGTGCATCCTTTTAACCTTTGAAGTCAAGTCAGGGTACTTTGTAGAAAAGGTTTGGCTGCAAATGATTCAATTGAATTATGAGCCCATCTTAAGAAATAAAACCCATGCAAAAAAACTAACAGTGATGTTTTCTTACAATTGCTTCTTTAACCCCCAAGCTCTCAAACAGGCTCTCTGCAAGCTCCCCAAGCTCTCTACCTCAACAGGGGGCAGAATAAATAAGATTATGCTATCTTGTTTATTCTGCCCCCTGTTGATACAGAGGGCCAAAATGGTACCTGCTGGATCCTATGGCTTGGGGGGGGGGGGCAGTTGCAGAGGTCTCCTCTAGGTAAGGGAACAATTGTTCCCTTACCAGACGTAAGCCTCCATGGCGCAGAGGGGTCTACTTGGACCTGCAAGAGTTATTTTGTGGTCGCAAGTCTGCATTGAACTGCACCACAGGATCGAGCCCAGGAAAGGGGTTAAGACATCAGGAGCATTGGTGCTGCCGATCTCCCCCCAGGACCCAATCTGCCCCTCCCTTGCCCCCTCATCAAGGTCACTCAGTAAGCTTCATGGTCGAATAAGAATTTGAACCCGAGTCTACCCCAGTCCAAGTCTGACCAACGTCACACTGTTCTACGGGGTCTCTCCGAGGACGTGCTCTTTTAAGCAGACACAAGCTCCATGCCTGGGATTTGCAGCACTGATGAAAGGGTATGTGAGTGACTCAGCAGTTTCATTGGGCCTTCCATGTAGTGGAAGTTCCATGGAAATGAATCTCTTTCATTTTTTTAAAGAGAATGAGTATGGCTGGTGATACACAGAGAAGCAAGATAGCCGTGGAATGTTTCTGTGGTTTTAAAACTGTGGGCTACAGAACTCACAGCCTCCCCTCTCAACTTCTGCAACCTGTCCTCCAAGTGTGCGGCACCACGATCAACACCACAACAAGTTTGTCTCAAAAACTTGGGAAAAACCTCCTCTGTTATTTCATGGCATTTGCGCTGCCCTTATAGAAAGGTCACCACTAAGCATGAAATGTGCTGAGCTGTGCCCATGTAAGTGGCTCCATAGGTGCAGGTTGCTAAAATACCCTGGTGAAGATAAGCCACCCTCGTGTTCCATATCACTCTACCCAGTGGCTTCAGTCGCCTACAGAACTGGCTCCACCTTTTGGAGAGCCCTGTAGCGATTCAGCCTAGGAAGACCCCATCAATCAACCATGTTTCATGGTTGGTCCCTTGATTTTTCTTGCTTATTAGTCATTATACAATTAACTGTAGATTTTGAAAAATTGTTCCTATCCAAAAAAATTGGCTGAACTGCAGAGTGTAAGCCCCTCAGGGCAGGGGTCTCTTTTCTTGAATTTTGTAAAATTGTCATGCATTTTCACTTTCAGGTGTTGGCAACCTTCAGTCTCGAAAGACTATAATAATAATAATAATAACAATAATAACAACAACAACAACAACAACAACAGGTATTTATATACCGCCTTTCTTGGTCTTTATTCAAGACTTTATTCAAGGCGGTTAACATAGGCAGGCTTTATTTAAATCCCTTATTAAATAGGGATTTTTACAATTTGAAAGAAGGTTCTTGCTTTCAAGAACCACTACATTCAGGTGTTTCATTCCGATCTGGCTTCACATTCTGGCCTCCATCCTCCCACGCTCAGAGCAGATGGAATAGCTTGGCTCAGCTTGTCAGCTGCTTCAAGGTCGCACGGTGCCGGTGGCCTCGAACTGGCGACCTTGTGGATGTTATCTTCAGGCAGACGGAGGCTCTACCCTCTAGACCAGACCTCCTGCAAGACTATGGTATTGCGCTCTGGATGGTGGTTCTGGAACAGCGTCTAGTGTGGCTGAAAAGGCCGATTCGGGAGTGACAATCCCTTCCACACCGGCAGCATGTGCAGTCTGTCCCTGGTCTGTCTTCTTGGCTATGGGCCTTCCTTCTTTGCCTCTTAGCCTCAGTCTGTTGGCCAAGTGTCACTTCAAACTGGGAAAGGCCATGCTGCACAGCCTGCCCCCAAGCGGGACGCTCAGAGGCCAGGGTTTCCCACCTGTTGAGGTCCACGCCTAAGGCCTTCAGATCCCTCTTGCAGATGTCCTTGTATCACAGCTGTGGTCTACCTGTAGGGTGCTTTCCCTGCACGAGTTCTCCATAGAGGAGATCCTTTGGGATCCAGCCATCATCCATTCTCACGACATGACCGAGCCAATGCAGGCGTCTCTGTTTCAGCAGTGCATACATGCTAGGGATTCCAGCTCATTCCAGGACTGTGTTGTTTGGAACTTTGTCCTGCCAGGTGATGCCGAGGATGTGCTGGAGGCAGTGCATGTGGAAAGCGTTCAGTTTCCTCTCCTGTTGTGAGCGAAGAGTCCATGACTCGCTGCAGTACAGAAGTGTACTCAGGACGCAAGCTCTGTAGACCTGGATCTTGGTATGTTCCGTCAGCTTCTTGTTGGACCAGACTCTCTTTGTGAGTCTGGAAAATGTGGTAGCTGTTTTACAGATGCGTTTGTTCATGAGACATCTGACTGTGGAGTGTGACGGCATGGCAATAAACTGTGTGGGGTACAAAAACTAAGACAATGCCCTACAGTCATTTGGGCCTCCATTGTGTTTGAATTTTAACTTGCAGAATGGGGTTGCAAAGCCTCATTTGGGGGTGTTGCAGCAAGCTTTCAAAGCCTGCGCAGGGGAGGGTTTGGATCCGATCCAATAATGGTACTGCCTTATCAAAACTGAGTTCTTAATATAATCCTATACAGTCTCTTGTGTGTTGTAAAGACACTAGAAGTAGGGGGAGACTGGGTGAGCAGGGTGGGAGCAGGTGGCAGATTAGATTGGGTCCCAAGGGGGCGGGATTGGCAGTGGGTCTCCAGTCTCCTACTTTATTTAATTTACTCATTGGGTTCATGGCATGAAAAAAGTGGAAGACCACTGCACTCTAGGTAACTTCACTCCTCTTCCTCTCAATCATGCTAAACTTTCCAGCCCGATTCTGCCACCAGACCTACTGTGGGTTTCACCTCCAGGCACTGGCCAGGTAAAGAAACATTTCATTTCTAGAGGAGGCAGGCCTACTCAGAAGAGTTCAAATTACTCAAATATCAATTATTTGAACACACTGTGATGCCAACACTCATGGATGCTCATTCATTACAGCTGCACCACAATTGCAGGGCAGGTAGCCATAGGCCTGTCATCTGATCCAGCAGGGTTCCTTTTAGGTTCTTGCTCAGGGACAGAACAGAAGACGATAATTATACAGTAGGGGAGGAGGATCCTTCAGGAGTTTACATAATTAGGTTTAATATTATCTAGATAGCTGCCAGGGGGGGGGGCAGTTAGTGAATCTCAATGCTTTGTTGGTGTCTCTTCAAGCAATTGCAGATACTGTATAGGTTTCATGTTGTGGGGCAAATCCAACCACTGCAAATGAAAGAGGAAGATTTCTCTCTCTAGCAGGCTGTGCGGAGAAGATAACAGTATATTTGCATAAAAAAACTGGAAGTCACGACTCCAGTTACTAGCAGTGAAGCATTACACAGCTAGAAATACCAATTGCGGAACTAACATCACAGGCTAACAGGAGAGAAACTTCCTGTTAGATTGCTCTGGAATAATAGCCTACTTCCCCCTTAGGAAAATCATAAGCTGATCTTTCAAAGTACAGTAGTTCCATCCAAAACTGTTGATATGGAACAGCTGAGTTATGGTGGCAGGAGAGGATGGGAAGATGAGAGAGTCTACATCACTTTGATCCAGTTGTGTCTGAATTTGAACTGCCAGAATATGTTCCCAGAAAGGGTTGCCAACTGACCTGGCAACCTGGAACGGTAACTGCTCCTGCACCCAATCTGCAGAAATCAGCAGGGATTGCTCTTCCCAGCAGGGAGATAAGCACAACCTCCTGCTGATGTCTGCAAATCACAACGCAATTCTAGCTCTGCAGAGCTGGTTAAAGAAAAAATGGTTGGCAACCCTGGATTCTGCCTAGCAGGACTGAACTGAATTAAGAACTGGCTTGGTTTGAGACATGATCTGAAAGCACAATTGGTAGCCAACTTGCTCAGACTAGGCAGGTCCAAGTTTGGCCAGTAGGAGACCACTACAGAATCATACTGTATATATTGTCATGAGTTCTATCAAAGAAGTGGATTGAGGGAAGGCAGCCTTTTTAAAGGTGGGGGGGAGGGATTTCCAGCTGCAAGTAACTCATGCACTGTGAACAACTGCTGAAAAGTAACTTTCACTATAAGGAAGACAGCATTCATTCATTCATTCATTCATTCATTCTAGACTGGCCATTCTGTACACATCAAGCTTCTAACTGGCTTTAGACTCTAAACCTCTTACATCCCGTTATCTGGTCTCTTTGTCTTTAGAGGCAAAGCAGCCAGCCTGTTTTTCTCCCTGTCTTCAATGTACTCAAACAACTTTGATTAAGTTGGGCAATTAGTTGTTTTCCCCCCACCTTTCTGAGTTTATATATTGTTGTTTGAAGTATTCAGGGCACTTCACATGTATTCTTCATGCATAGACAGCAGACTGCAGCAGTTTGAGGGTTGAATTGGAACTGGGGAGATGCAGATTCAAATCTCCACTTGGCCACGAGGCTCACTGGATGATCTTGGATCAGCCACCATCTCTCAGCCTAACCCACTTTGCAGGGCTGTTACAATAATAAGATGGAAGGGAAGAATCTTGTGTACCACTCTGAGTTCCATAGAGGAAAGGTAGGTCAGAAATGTACTACAACCAACACCACCAATCTTTTATCTCAGCAGCCTTGTTAGGTAGGCCAAGAGTACTATCCCCATATTGGAGAGGTGGAGCAAAACTAGGAAAACATTCATTTGGCCAAGATCACCTAACACGGTGGTGGCAGAGGAGGGACAGACAAGAAGACCTCCCTGCACAGCCTCCTACCGCTGCACAAATACCAGCTCTCACTACCAAGCCCATTTACAGAGCACACACCAAGGACAAAGGTTCTCTAGCATTATCTTTCAAACGCATGGAAGTGCCCAGCCAAGGCAAATTCCAGGTGCCCCAGAATGAAGACTAAGAGCCAGTTCTACATGAAATTTTGCATAAGAGTCTGCTTCAAGTTCATGCACCTCATTCCTGGTGTATAGAACATTTTGTATGAACCAAACAGCTACAGACACACATACAATAAAAACATAAAGAGAGCCCTGCCGGATCAGACCAAGGGCTCTACCAGTCCACCCCTCCTATTTCCAACAGTAGCCAGTTTGGTGCCTCTAGGAATTCACAAACAAAACCACAGCATAAAAGGAAACCCCCCCCCCCATATTGGTATTCAAAGGTACACTGCTTCTGAGCATGGAGATTCCCCCTAGCTATATTCAGTCACAACTGAATCCTGATTTCTTAGAATGACCTTTAAATTAGATTCTCAGTTCACAAGTGACAGGAAAACTGTGTTTTAACAAACCTGGCAGCTTTGCATTTCTAGGGTGTGCAGGAAGGGAGTCACATGGAGTCATCACACCTTCCTTACTTATTCACAATCCAACAGACTATGGATGGTTGGACCATCTGGACCGACCCCAGCTCTTCTTACAAGCCAGTCTGATCACAGCTCAGCCAGCAGCCCAAACAGCAAGATGTTTCAGCTTGGAACAGGTGCCATATTTGCATAGAGGCAAGCCTGGAAGGTCTCAAGCCCAGCCTCTGCTCTGACATAAGGGGATCAGTGGCTCTTATTCAAATGAAATCTAACCAGCTCAGGCCCACAATAAGTGGCTGAGCAAGCAGCGTTTGCCAACACTTGGAGAACTATAACCAGCTTCTGAGAAACTCATAAAAAGGAGAGAGAAATACAGTACTTGGGGCTGCAGCTTGTAACCCCTGTGAAGAAAGTAGCAACTGTTGAATTAGTGGCTGCTGCAACTTGGAAGTGTTTGTGGCACACATTTTGGTGCAGCACACAATGGATAGACATGGACATTATGCTTGACCTGGTAAATTTAGATTCAGATTCCCTGAGCAAATTGTTTATCAGACCTTGGGCTTCTGCCAGTGAGCCAATTGGACAGGAAAGTTGGGTGGGCAGACCAAAGTCCGATGCCCCACTTTCCTCCAAGTTACATTCATCCACACCTTTTTTCTTATTCAAAGCTGTCAGTTGGTGGGAAGGGGCAAGGAAGCCAGATGCCTGTACTGTCACTTCACAGCCTGTATTTGGTCCAAGGGTCTCCAGCAGCTGACTCCAGTGGAGTCTCCACTCCACTCCAGCAGGGAGTCTCCCTCCACTCCAGCAGGGTCTCCAGTGAACTGTGCACTCACAGTTTTTTAAATGGACATTCCAGGACTGGAACCAAGCATCAATGCAAAATCAAGCCAAAATTCAGTACCGGCATGCTTATATGAGATATAGATTTGTCTGAACCGAAGGCCATGACCAAAAACCATGATGTCAACATCTATATTTTCTTTGTTCATTCGAACAATCCACTATATGTAGATGTGTAGATTTGGGGTGAATCCTAACCCACTTTCCAGCACCAGCATAAGGACAATGCAGCTCCGAGGTAAGGGAACAAGCATTCCCTTACTTTGAAGAGGCTTCTGTGAGTGCCACCCAACTGCAGCACACGTCCCACTGGCACTGCTATGCCGGTGCTGGAAAGCTGGTTAGGATTTGGGCCTCAGATGATCATCTTAGGCCAGAACCAGCCCCACACAATTATGGATGTGGGCTCATATCATGGTCTCTGATCATTGCCTTGGGGAAACTCACGAGGAAGCAAGAGGAGGGAACAGGATGTGCACACTACTCTTTTTGCACAGGGCCAGTTCAGGACTAAGAGTATCATCTGAATATCCTTGGCCTGGACCAGCAGCTCACTGTTTGGAATTTTGCATGTCAGGTGCCAACAAATCTCAATCTGCTGCCTGAGGCAACTGTTTTAGTTGACCTCACAGATGGGCCAGCACTGTATACTGGGAAATAAGACTGTATTAAGATATCAAGCATGAGCTACAGTTTAGCCTCAATTTCTTTTTTTCCTACAGAGCAAAAAACTTGCAGCAGCTCAGATCAGATCCTGGACATTCAGGCCCAGGTAAAGTATACATTTCCATGCTGTGCACAATCTTGACTTAACAGTAGTGTGTATGGATTCCGCTGAAAGGCACTGTGTTTCTGTATTATGGGAGGTCTGATTTGCAGTATTTGACCCACAATACCTCACTGATACTTGCAATCAAAAGCCCAAAGATTGAACAAAGATTCCAGAAATACTGTGGTCTTCAATTCTTGTCTGAGATTTACTTACATGCATCCCTACTATAATCTCGGGGGAGGGGAGATATAAAAGCATAACCATTCCATGTCCCCTTAAGGAGCTGTTGCCCTTTTTCTCTCTCCCTTTCTCTCTCTGCTGAAGGACCCTTCCTCCTTCACAACCTCAATAAAGCAAAATCCTGCCATATCAGCCCAACCAAAAGAGACAGGCAGAGACAGGCATATACTGTATATGGCTTCCCCCCCTCTCCCCCCCCCCCGGATTTTCATCAGGCAAATCTTTTTTGTCCTTTTCTCCAAGGCAATGCATCTCAGAAAGCAAGTGATATAACAGAGCCCCCAATCCTGCTAGAATATCCTTTAGACTATTATGGACTTATTGAAGCCAGATCACTATGACCTCCCAACTCTCCCCCTCCTTTTCCCAGACCTTCCTCCCCAAGGGAGCTGAAAATCCTCACCAATTTCCCAAGGCTGAACAGCCAAGGCTCTGTAAATCAGAAGAGTAGCTATCAAACTGCCAGGACCCCTTTGCTTTATCCCCATTATACTTCATCTACTATGAATGAGAAATGGACCAATAGCCCTTCTGTTGACACCAACCACTGAAAGGGGGTGGGGGGGTTATAAACCTTCATCAAATGCAACCAATCCACCGGAAATTTCTGCCTCTTTTTCTACATTTCAGAACTAGGCTTGCAGCAGGTAAGAAGAGAGAATGAGCAAGCCTTCTGTGATCATGTTTTAGTGTTTTAGGCATTGCTATGCACACTGCAGTGTGTTTGTGTGCATAACAAATATTACAGGAGTATTACCGAGTAATCCCCAAGAAAATCAAATGGAAGAGATTTCTGTTTGAAGTAAGCAACTTCCAAAACAAACAGAAATGATTCCTATTTTAGTGAATCCAAAGATCATCATCACCATTCAAGATATGAATTAAACCCCTGGGGGTCTTTAAAGGGGAATGCATTCCATTTTTTCCCTCTACCCCCCCCTTAAGCCTCTTTCACCCACCCCCAAAACACTGTGGACCATATGCAGATTAGGGAGGGGAGGGGAGAACAGGGGCACTATTTCAGGCTAGAATGAACCAGATTCAATCAGGCAAGATTCCAACCTTTACTCTTGGACAGACAAAAGATTAAATTCTCAATACTGTGCAAGTTCACAGGGCATAAGAGGTGGCCCACTGAACTTGGCAGGAGGGACCGCTAGGACTAGCACAGTGTCCCAGGCAAGGAGCCCCCCCCCAATTTGTTCTGAATACCCTACTTATTATTGCAATTGTAGCACCTTCCACAATTTTGATACACCATGTGCATACATGATTTTATCCTTGTCACAACAGATCACAAACATGCACACGTGGATTTGTAGGCCTGTATCAACTCCCGACACAGAGAAGCAAATAAAAGCAATATGTTTTTCTGCTAACCTTATGGAAGCATTTTTATTTTAAGAATAGCCGACATGTCCAGTTGTCATCCCCCTGCATCCCATCTGAGTCCCAGGTGATTGCTTGGCTCACCTGCTCCCTAAATCCATCCCTGTGTACTTCTGAGGCACACAGAATGGGGTTGCGTGGTTGGAGTTCTCTACACATGCTTCCCTGCTTGGGGAATTCAGCCCTACTGAATCCAGTGGTGCCTGTATCCAGGTATGTACGGCTTGGGCTGCTAAAAATAATAAGCCCAGCATAGATTTTTAAAGCCATTTGTAGGGACCACTTTCCTTCCCCCCCCCCCAAATATTACAGCAACCAGAAACATAGAGAGGACCCTAAGCTGATGTGCTTATTTACACATGAGATTCGATATGCCAGATCTCTAGATGGCCCCACTTCCCCTGCTTTTAAAATGACGGATGGGGGAGGGAGGTGTGAGGTTGGTTGCATCCTCCCCCAAACCTGACATGAAGCACATCCTCCCAAAGCCTCAAGTGCAGCCGGCCTATATGGGGAGGGTCAACTTCTCTCTCACACATACCCAGAATATTTTGCTTGGCTCTTCTCCTGCTTGCCCAGGAAGAGATCAAAAGCTATAGGCAAATAGATCTATTTATAGACCCTGGAAGTGCTATAATCACAGGGCAGGGCAGGGCAGAAAATCCGATGCACTCTTACCTGGGAGTAAGCCCCCTTGAACACAGAGGGGTTTCCTCCAGAGTAGTCATGCAGTGGATCAGGCTTCAGAGAGCAATGCACCCCCCCCCCCCAAAAAAAAAATCAGGATCTGTCCTTGCAAAAGGCAGGGTGGGGTGGGGTGGGAGAGGGTGTTGCTGACACATCTTTGGGAAGGGTTGGTGCTGAATCACCCTCCCCCCTCCCCAGCTATTGCTAGCGGATCAGCCAGCCCCCCATTGTAGGATGCCCTCCCCCCACTTCCCCATGCAAGAGAGGATGCTGCCTCCCATTGCAATCGGTTTGAATGAGCAGTCAAGGATCGGAAGGGGGGAAAGGAGATCGGGCTGCGGTGGCATCGGAAGGGGAGGCAATCGGGTCACTCACGGTTCCTCTGGAGCGGATGAACCGGATCAGAGCCGGGCTGGGCAGCAGCAGCAGCCGCCAGAGCGCAGGGGGAAAAAGGGGAACCAGGCTCCCCACAGCCTCTGGCAAGGCAAGGCAAGGCGAGCTTCCGGGTTGGTCAGTTTCAACCTGTGGTTGCAACGTCACTGCTACAGGTTTGCAAAGAGGAGGAGGTTGCAACAGTGGCAGCAAGTCTTGGGCGAGAAGATAGCTATAAAAGGAAGGGAGCCGCCGGGGAGGGGAAGAGGAAGTGCTCTGTTTACCTTTCAGAGCTCAGGGGCGGCTCACAAGGAGCTTACTTGAGAGTAAGGGCTCGTTCGTACAATCCGTAGGGGACCCAAGTGGCAGAACTTTTCCTAGACTGCTTTCGCAGAGAGAGAAAAGAAAAGAAAAATCTCTTGACCCAGCATGTGGTTAGTCTGTGGAACTCCCTGCCACAGGATGTGGGGGTGGCATCTGGCCCAGATGCCTTTCAAAGGGGACTGGGTAAAATTTTTGGAGGAAAAGTCTCATCAGATGGGCAAGCTGTGATGAGTAGGTGCGATCTCCTGGTTTTAGAAGTGGGTTGTCTCTGAATGCCAGGTGCAAGGGAGGGCACCAGGATGCAGGTTTGTGGTTAATCTGTGGAACTCCCTGCCACAGGATGTGGGGGTGGCATCTGACCCAGATGCCTTTCAAAGGGGATTGGGTAAAATTTTTGGAGGAAAAGTCCCATCACAGGTTGCAAGCTGTGATGAGTAGGGGCAATCTCCTGGTTTTAGAAGTAGGCTGTCTCTGATTGCCAGGTGCAAGGGAGGGCACCAGGATGCAGGTCTCTTGTTGTCTTTTCTGCTCCCTGGTGGGCCTCTGTGAAATACAGGAAGCTGGACTAGATGGGCCTTTGGCCTGATCCAGTGGGGCTCTTCTTATGTTCTTCCTGTTCCATTTTAGGTGGCAGGGACTTGAGGTGGGGATGTGGCAGGTGAGGCTGAACCACCCCATCATAGTCCGTGGAAAAGCACTGCAGCTGTCCTGCCTCCTTACCCCTGAGGAGGCTGTCCTTACACCTGAGAAGGCTGGTGTAAGGCGAGTCCCCTTGGGTGTAAGCAGCTGTGGCAACTTCAGTTCCAACACACCTGCACTGCATGTCCCTGGTAGGCTGTGAGTTCCCTGTCTAAATGTTGCTCTGGGAAACAAATTCCCTTCATGCAGAAAGCTAGTGCTTCAGGGAGAAGGTTATTCTATATTGCCTTTTAATGCACCTGCATGTAAAGAACTCCTTTCAAGCAGAAAGTCAACATACCAGAATATTCCATGGGAGGGTATTTGTATTTGAGACAACCATCCCCCCACTCCCACATAGAACCTGTATTGGTGCAGTCTTGGAGCAACTTTACCATTGGGGTTTGTTGCCAGTTTAAACAAGCCCTTGTTGCCAAGTAAGGATGTCACAGAGCAGGGGAAAAGTAAAAATCCTCTACCCACTTCCCTGGGAGTAAGTCCCATTGATCACATTGGGCCTAGTGTCTGTGTAAACCTAACAGCAGCAGGGGAGGCAGGGTGCTTCAAGACCTGCTTCTGGTTTCATAGAGACATCCAGTTGGCCAGTTGGGAACCTTGGAGCTGCAATTCTATCTGTGCTTACCAGGAAATAAACCTCATTGCTCACAGTGCGATGCAAACGTGCACATGATTGTGCTGTAAGTCTGATCCAGCAGGGTTCCCCACATGCTCCTATGTGCCTTTAGTGGTAGGTGATGTGCTTAGCCTTTTCAGAGGTAAACACCACTTCCTTCTTCCACCACACCCCATTACGTGTCTCTTCCTTTTATGGTTAAATCTTTTTATGTGGCACTTGCTGTTGTGAACAGCTTCTTCCGCTTGACGGAGCAAAACATTCTCAATGGGATTTACTTTGCAGTTTGTGTCTTTAAAATCAGGCTAGACTTTTCAGAAATGTTGCATGCATCCATAAGGGAGATGCAGAATTTCACACACAGGCTAATGGGGTTTGAGCTATCTGTGACAGATCAGGAGAGAGATCTTGGGGTGGTGGTGGACAGTTCGATGAAAGTGTCGACCCAATGTGCGGCGGCAGTGAAGAAGGCCAATTCTATGCTTGGGATCATTAGAAAAGGTATTGAGAACAAAACAGCTAATATTATAATGCTGTTGTACAAATCAATGGTAAGGCCACACCTGGAGTATTGCTTCCAGTTCTGGTTGCGGCATCTCAAAAAAGACCTAGTGGAAACGGAAAAGGTGCAAAAGAGAGCGACTAAGATGATTACGGGGCTGGGGCACCTTCCTTATGAGGAAAGGCTACGGCGTTTGGGCCTCTTCAGTCTAGAAAAAAGGTGCCAGAGGGAGGACATGATTGAGACATACAAAATTATGCAGGGGATGGACAGAGTGGATAGGGGGATGTTCTTTTCCCTCTCATACAACACCAGAACCAGGGGACATCCACTAAAGTTGAGTGTTGGGAGAGTTAGGACAGGCAAAAGAAAATATTTATTTTCCCAGTGTGTAATTAACCTGTGGGACTCCTTGCCACAGGATGTGGTGATGGCAGCTGGCTTAGATGCTTTTAAAAGGGGATTGTACACATTTCTGTAGGAAAAGTCCATCACAGGTTCCAAGCCAAGATGGGTATCTGCTGCCTTCTGATTTTAGAGGTAGTCTACCTCGGAATGCCAGATACAAGGGAGTGACACCAGGATGCAGTCTCTTGTTGTCTTGTGTGCTCCCTGGGGCATCTGGTGGGCTACTGAGATACAGAAAGCTGGGCCTTTGGCCTGATCTAACAGGGCTCATGTTCTTATGCAGTGAAGCCTCTATCTGTTGAATTTCAACCTGGTGTGCAACAGTCAATGCGACAAGGCCTCCTTCTGCAGTAAGAATGCTGACCCTGAATCCCCAGGAGAGAAGTGGAAGGAGGCATTTTAACATTTGGACATGTAGTCTGGACTGTAGTTCTACCCCTTTGACTCATGCGGGTTGTCACCAGATGTTGTGGTCACTGCTATAAAGTTAAGCCTATGCAAGATTACTCAGAGGTAAGTGCCCCTAAGATCAGGAGGACTTGCGTCTATGGAGTTGAATACAGAATTGTATTACTAAAAAACCACATGTAGGTTAGGAATGAAATCACCATGGTGTCTATAACAGCCCAGTCCCATACATGATTACTGCAATGTAAAGCCCAAAGACATCAATTGAATGTAATACTCCCAAACAAGCAGGCATAAGATTTTGTAACCTGAAAGGATGCAACTCTTACATACACTTCGAAATAAGTCTCACTGAACAAAATTGTATGGTGTTTCCTTCAAAGTAAACATGCATAACATTGAGCTCTGAAGGAGCTTAACTTCAGAGGAGAGTTTGCAAAGCGAAAGAACCCCACCAGGCACATTGCAGAGATCCAAATTCTAGCTGGGACTGTTTAGGTTCATGTGCAGCGTGGACTGGAAGAGCAGGGGTGATGGCTGATCCAGGCCCATCAAAATCCATTAGAGAAGCCCCTCTGGGAGCAATTAGCACCAGGTGCCTTGAAGGGAGAGAAATTGCAAAGCAAAATCATGGAGAATACTGACCAGCTGCATGCCAAAATGCACCTTAATGTGGTTGTCATCAGTCATGTAGACTGGAGTAAATCGACCACCACTAAGGCCCCTGATTTACAAGACCACAGATGTAGACCGCCCTCCTTTGCTAGAGAAGCTTGAGGCTGAAGCAGTACAATTTATAGTACTAGTTCCTGTTAATAAGGGTGTGTGTGGTAGTTAGTCTAGGTTTCCTTTGTGCCCTGTCATTTTAATATATATATATATATATATATATATATATATATATATATATATATATATATATATATATATATATATACATACACACACTCAGAGGTAAGTACTACTGTTAGACCTGATCCTAGGAAAGTGTACCTGGGATTGCAACTTTCATCTTGGATTTGGAGTAAGTAAGAATGTCTTTAAGGAGCTCCAGCAACCTTTCCTCCTTGTTGGGAACCTACCATGGCCTAGCTTTCCTAGAAGGTAATGTTATATCTGATCTGTACCCATTTTAAGCTGCAAGTGGGGGCTTGTGCCACTGACTTCTTCCCTAGGGAAATGAGACCCCTATATTGGGGGTCAGTAACCTAGGCCCGTGGACTGGTTGTGGCCTGCCAGCCAAAGTTATCCAGCCCACATGGAGCTTGGCTTGGAAAACCTTCCACCTAGGTTTGCCGGGTGCCTAACAGGGAGAAGCAGAGCCACCCGTCCAGGCTTCATGAGCCTGGATAGGTAGTGCTCCCAGTCCCAATCCAGCATATAGCAAACTGGGTGGAAGACTTTGCCTCCCAAGCTAAGTTCCAGGCAGTTACGTTTGCGTGCTCTGCAAACTGGAAGTTTAGTGATGATGTCATCACCCAATGTCCGATCCCTTTTCACAAAAAGGTCCCCAACCTATACCATATATGTAAAAAGCTAGCACAAGCACCTAGCCTGTACGTAATGTGTGTTTTGAACCTATGCTCAGGACTTTACTTTGGTCTCTGTTAAACTTCATTCTGTTGGCTAGGAGCCAATAATCCATTTCAGCAGGCACCAAACCCTGGCCCGCAGACTGGATTATACGTCTGGGAAAAAAAAAAAAACCCTTCCTTGTTGTGCACAATGCTTGTGGTTCCAAGCTGCTGCCATAATAATCTTGCCAGCCTATCGTCTCAGAAAGTTGTGTCGAGCAGCCGCTTCCGCTGCCCGTCACCCCAGCAGGCTCTGCGCCCAGATTTACAAGCAGAAGCAGTCGACTGGAGTAACTTTCCTAGATGATCAGCTGGCAGGACAATGGACAGCTGTGTGGAATAGCAAGTGCTGCGTGCAACAGGGAAGGGTTTTTTCACATGCAACGGTCCTATGATTTGGAGACTGCTGATTCAGCCTAACAGCCCAAACCTAACTAACTTTCCAGTGCTGATGCAGCTGTACCAACAGGGTATTTGCAGTCCTAGTTGTTGGGGGCAGTCATGGAAGCCAACTCAAGGAAAGGGAACTGCATTGTGGCTGCAACAGTGCTGGAAAGTTGCTAAGGATTGGGCTGTACATTGTTCTTCATCCTGATGTTAGGGCATTCGCTACCTTGCCCAGCTTTGTGTCATCTGCAAACTTGATTAGCATTCCCTTGCCTGGATCATTCAGAAAAACGTTGACCAGCACAGTGCCTGAGACAGAGCCCTGGGGCACTCGACTCTCTTTTCAAGGTAATGCAGAGCCATCTTAGGGCCCAATCCTATCCAATTTTCCAGACCCAGTGCAGTGGTGTCAGTGGAATGTGAGCTGCATCCTTTGGTGGGGAGGCAGTCACAGAGGCTTCCTCAAGGTAAGGGAAGGTTTATTCCCTTACCTCTGGGCTGCATTGCAGCGGTGCTGGAAAGCTGGATAGGATTGGGCCCTTAGTGATCATTGGGGACAGTGGGTAAGACAGTTTTGAATCCATCTGAGGAACATGATCTAGCACTTTTTTTCTGTTTAATCAGATGGTAAATGTCATGGTTAATGGAACAGGGTGAGGGCACCTCTGACAATTCCTCATTGAACATAGCAATGAAGAGCACACCCCTATCCTGTTGGCAACCTAACCCATGAGGCCAACATGAGTGTAGCAACAGTACAAAATTAAACCTAGAAACTGTAGTGGGGTGTGTACATGAATACTTTTCTCCCCCTGCCCCACACCTCTGAAGTAGTTTTCCCTGGAATGAATAGTTGTGTCTTCTTTTCCTTCTTGAATATTTGCCCAAATTAACTGTCATTTCTTTAAGCTTCTGTATTTGTACAGAACACGAGTGCGCAAAGTGGTTCTTGGTGTGCTGTTATCACGCACTTTACAGGATTGTAAATATTCCCATATGGCAGAAGGTCACCCAGGGGAAGGTAGGCTTGAAAGTTGATGTGGCAGGAGCCAGAAATAGCTGAAACTTTCACTTGTGGGGATCCAGTGCTGAGTAGCAGACAGATGATTAAGCATGGTCATGTCAAAAAAGTAAATGTCTCCCTACTTTCAGCAAGATTCTTTCAAATAAAAATCTGAGACTATTGCTAGCCATGGACATTATGAATCTGCTCTAACAGCTAGGTGGAACCTTTGGGCTTTCTTCACGTACTATGTACATAGCAGGGATGTGGCTTTATTATGCAGCCTAGAAGTTAGCGCTTGTATAGACTAGGCCCAAGTAGGTACACTCTAGCTGCCCCCATCCAGGTAATCCTTATTCCATTGTCTTGGTTTACAAGCTGTTAATACTGCTTCAAAGACTTGCTAGCCTAGTGAAGCTTCAGCTGGTTTAAGATTCTGTTCTACTTGTGGAAGTTTTAACTACAGTGGAATGTTGTGAATAGGCTTGTGAGACTTAGGCCCAAATCCTAACCAACTTTCCAGCACTGGCATAGCTGTGCCAATGGGATGTGTGCTGCATCCTGCAGTTGGGGGGCACTTAGAGGTCTCCTCAAAGTAAGGGAATGTTTGTTTCCTTACCTAGGAACTGCATTGCCCTTATGTCGGTGCTGGAAAGTGGGTTAGGATTGTGCCCTTGCAGTGCAATCCAATGTTTTACTCACAAGTCCCACTATGTTCAATGGAGCTTTCTCCAAGGTGCATATAGGATTGAAGCCTTAAGTGCTGTATACATTGTCTTCAACTTTTTTAGAAAGGCTGCGGGGGATTTAATTACTTAAATTACCCCCCTTCTTTCTCATTCATAAATCCAATCAACTTCTTCCAAAAGTGCTCTGTCAAGCCTAAAGACTGATCAGCTAGACCAAATTCTGTTTTTTAATTTGTTTTTTTTTTAAAGCTATTTCTAATATAATGAACATAGGGCCCTGCAGCATGGGTGATAAGTTTAAAGGACCATTTTGAACCACCTGAACAAGCGCAATTATCAGTGAATCGGCTCTGATCCTATAAAAGCAGAAGCAGGATGAAGCTCTTCTGGTGGAGTGGCATTTCTAGACATGCCCTGGAGTGGTATAGAGGCCAGGACTGCCACCACATGGAACTGCCTGGATTTGGGATTGGAACAATTTCAGCCTGCATGGTGGACATGGTGGCCTCCTGTACATACAAGTCAGTGCTATAAAGCCTCTAGTTTAGTCAGTAGGAATTGCACGCAATCTCCAAGGCCAAATTTTTAGAAAAGGCATATATACAGTGTATATAAAGCTGGTATGGTTGCAAGAGTTGAATTGTTCAGGGGCTATTAAATCATGTGCCCTCAACTGTAATTTTGGCTGTCCCAACTTTAACACCCCAAATGGGGTGGGGCAGCAAGCTGCATTGAAATGGGGGGGGGGATTGTAACCACAGCTAAATAGCAGACCTAGGACAAACACACACTATTCAAAATGATTTTTTGAATAATGTAGACCTGACTGTGTCTTTCTTCCTTAACCCATACTAGGGGTTTTCTGTTCTAGTTCTGCCTTCCGTCACCCCCATTTTCCAGTTCATTGTGCAAATATCCAGTAACTCAGTGTTTCTCAAACTGTAGGTCTGTGGCCCATGAACCAATTTTTGGTGGTTCTTGTAAGTGACAAGGTAGATTAAGCTACATGCACCAAAGGTTAAACTGAAGGGGGCACAGTGCTGCCCAATCACCATTATAGCCAGAGTAAGCTTGAGTGGCTGGTAAAGTGAAACTCATTTTTTAGGTGGGTCCCGATACTAAAACGTTTGAGAATCACTGCAATAACCTATTCATTCTTCTGTTGAACGTAATTGTGGAGGTTTAGTATAAAGACATAGCCTGTAGACTCACCCAAGCTACTATTTCACATCAGTTGAATGAACTATGCTTCAATTTTTGCACTGGCACAGGACAACAGGAGAACCCTAGGTAACACTTGGGAGTTAAGGACCAGGAAGCAAACAAGTACTTGGTATATTTACTATTGAGTTCCCTAAAGTGGTTCTTCTGAGGCTTAAGAACATAAGAACAGCCCCACTGGATCAGGCCATAGGCCCATCTAGTCCAGCTTCCTGTATCTCACAGCGGCCCACCAAATGCCCCAGGGAGCACACCAGATAACAAGAGACCTCATCCTGGTGCCCTCCCCTGCATCTGGCATTCTGACATAACCCATTTCTAAAATCAGGAGGTTGCACATACACATCATGGCTTGTACCCCGTAATGGATTTCTCCTCCAGAAACTTGTCCGATCCCCTTTTAAAGGTGTCTAGGCTGGACGCCAGCACCACATCCTGTGGCAAGGAGTTCCACAGACCAACCACACGCTGAGTAAAGAAATATTTTTTTTGTCTGTCCTAACCCGCCCAACACTCAATTTTAGTGGATGTCCCCTGGTTCTGGTATTATGTGAGAGTGTAAAGAGCATCTCCCCATCCACTCTGTCCATCCCCCGCATAATTTTGTATGTCTCAATCATGTCCCCCCTGAGGCGCCTCTTTTCTAGGCTGAAGAGGCCCAAACGCCGTAGCCTTTCCTCATAAGGAAGGTGCCCCAGCCCCGTAATCATCTTAGTCGCTCTCTTTTGCACCTTTTCCATTTCCACTATGTCTTTTTTGAGATGCAGCGACCAGAACTGGACACAATACTCCAGGTGTGGCCTTACCATCGATTTGTACAACGGCATTATAATACTAGCCGTTTTGTTCTCAATACCCTTCCTAATGATCCCAAGCATAGAATTGGCCTTCTTCACTGCCGCCGCACATTGGGTCGACACTTTCATCGACCTGTCCACCACCACCCCAAGATCTCTCTCCAGATCTGTCACAGACAGCTCAGAACCCATCAGCCTATATCTAAAGTTTTGATTTTTTGCCCCAATGTGCATGACTTTACACTTACTGACATTGAAGCGCATCTGCCATTTTGCTGTCCATTCTGCCAGTCTGGAGAGATCCTTCTGGAGCTCCTCACAATCACTTCTGGTCTTCACCACTCAGAAAAGTTTGTTGTCATCTGCAAACTTAGCCACCTCACTGCTCAACCCTGTCTCCAGGTCATTTATGAAGAGGTTGAAAAGCACCGGTCCCAGGACAGATCCTTGGGGCACACCGCTTTTCACCTCTCTCCATTGTGAAAATTGCCCATTGACACCCACTCTCTGCTTCCTGGCCTCCAACCAGTTCTCCATCCACGAGAGGACCTGTCCTCTAATTCCCTGACTGTGGAGTTTTTTCAGTAGCCTTTGGTGAGGGACCGTGTCAAACGCCTTCTGAAAGTCCAGATATATAATGTCCACGGGTTCTCCCACATCCACATCCAATTTAATTTAAGGCTTCATTTAAGTGTAATCCAATGCCCACAAAAGTCTGTGGATACGACTGTAGGAATCCATTGAGTATGATGTCCTAATCAAATCTGTACATGAAGTTAGCATGCTTTGCTTTTGATCTTGTTCTTAAGGGTCTCTGCAATAAAGTCTACTCAACACAGACACTGAACAAAACACACACTGTAATCTGTCAATGAACCTACTTTTTCCTATACACCAGTTGATAAAAGGCCAATATGTGTGGGATCAACTGAATACATTTATTTAAAAGCAATTTTAAATATTAAAAAAGTAGAAATTAACACAGTACTCAAATTGTCACATTAAACACATGTGAGGAGACAAGTGTACTGATGTATGATGATCGTAACATTCAAATGAGACCTCAGTTCCAACTAGTGGCACTACTAGATCAGCTCTCTATATGTGTTGCTGCACCATGTCATAAAAAAATAAATAGCAATTGCAGTTCAACAGTAAAACATACCCATTATGCAACATATGTCCCTCCTCCTGGGGTAGGGGGAAACTCCAAACAAAAGTTCCCAAATGTCATGTACAAAATTGCAGCTAGTGGCTCCGAGTTTAAATATAATATTGTACTTAAACTCAACCTATATATATATAGGTTTATATAAATATATCATTTATTATATTCCAATTCCTCTATCGACTCTCAAATCACCCAGAATAGTCAGCTCTTGTTCCTAACGGAACTCATTTTATTTTTTTAAAAAATTCATATTATACTACTTCAAAAAGCATACAAAATAATAGACATTTGACTCTACATCATTATACACATCTGGATCTTCTTTATACGGTTCGCTTTTCTTAAACCAGTAGATTTTGAGATTTTAAAATATACTTGACAAAAGGTAGATCAGTTTTGTTTAATGCATACAAAGTATACTGTGTTAATGAGAAAATGGAATGCAAAGTCATTTTTTTGTTCTGGCTTTCAGAGAAATGGCATCAATCTGAAAACACTGAAATCAGTAACACTGCAGAATGGATGCCAGCAGGCTCACTCACTCATTAGTTTTCTTATATCTTAACAAAATGTGTCATGATATGGATGAAGCAATTGTTTAAAAACCACTTTCCAGTAATAGCTGATAAATATTTTGCTATTCTTCATGCAAGATTTCTTAAAATTGGTTATGTTTTGTAGGTTAACCATTTAAATAAAAAATAAATATTCACTGAGTACAGGTTTGCAAAACATCAAAAGCAAAAGCTTCAGAGAGACTAATTGGAACTTGTGCTTTTGTGAAATGAAACTTTTTGACATGAATCTATCACAAGAATCTGCTGGAAAGGAAAATAAATATGAGCTTTTGCCAAAGTAACCTTTTAAAGCCATATTATAATGCCAGGCAAATCTAGCAAGACACAGAGCCACATAATAAAAGTCTTCTATTGATTATAAGCGAAATGAGAGCATTCTTTGCTTATGATCAATAAAAAAATAAATGGAATCGGATATCATGAATGTTTGTAACACATCAAGTGTCTTGATTAGGCTAAAGAAAAATGTTTTAGCTGCATAACGCAGTTTTAAAATTATGAAGCTACTATAGGTCAACACATATCCTTCCTAAATTGAGTCTGTGGTTCCATGGTTGTTGAAAGCTGCTCAGAGTTCATCCCTGAACCATAATTAGTATTCAATAAAGGCAAATGTTATTCCAGATATTATTGTCTGGTTTCTTTAACAGAGAGTTTGCAAGCAAGGTCTTTCACACCCATTTCCACACCAGTTTTAGCAGTTTTGATTTTTCCAGGCAATAATACTAAGTGAACATTATGGCTTAATATCCTCCAATGGGTTGGGGCTGGGGAGACGAAGGGCGCAATCCTAACCAACTTTACAGCACTGATATAGCTGTGCCAATGCGACGTGCACTGCATCCTGCAGTGGGGAGGCAGTCAAGGGGGCCTCCTCAAAGTGAGGGCTTGTTTGTTACCTTACCTTGGGGCTACATTGCAGCTAGGTCAGTGCTGGAAAGTTGGTTAGGATTGCACCCAAAAACTCTCAAATCACTTGCAGCAAAGTTATGGCCTAGGTGAGCTAATTAGAAAGCAAATAGTCAAGTAAACTCATCTTTTCAATCTGGACACCAAGCATTTTACCACAAGGTTGCATTCCTCAGGCTTGGCTGGTAGATGACTGTAAGGTTCCTGCATAACACACAGGTTACAAGGAGGTACCTTAACACATGCACATGGGAATGGACTATTTTTCTTCTATGTTCCTGCTTTAGTGAAAGTAAACCTCCAGTCAAATGTCCAAGATAACCTCCTTCATTAGATAAATGAGTAATTTCTTTTTGTTACAGTCTTTTAGATGATGTTAAGTGAGATAAATATCACAGGGAGAAACCACAACTACATAGTACAAACATGAAATGTTGTTCACACACCATAAAATACTATTAGTTATCTGTAGCGTCAGTGAATATTTCTTTTGCTTGATGCATACATTGAACACGTTCTTTGACAAATACCAAGGAAGTAGATTTTCATAAGCTGTAAATTGTGAACATTTGTAGCTGTAAAATGAGCCAGAGCAGTTCATTTGGAAATCAGAATCTAACACTCTCCTAATTATCTATTTTAAGAATACTGCTTTATTAGGAATGGTAGTTTCTGTACAGTTAAACAGGACTGAATAGGACCAACCATATTTAGAGACATGGTAGTTCATACACACAAAGAGATGTAAGTGCTTGATGCCAAGGATGGCTTGAGCAAACCCAATAAGGCGTGCCAGGTCCCCAGGCTACCATAATACTGGCAAAGGCAGAATAACACCTTCTATTTACAATACAAGTACAAGTCACCACACAGGGTGAGCCATAGATGAGTTCTTGTTCTGTAACAGCAGTTATATATACATATGCATCCACAATTGTGCACAGAATTACAGGTAGGCAGCAGCTGTTGGCTTCGTGCTAAAAGCCCATCTTGCAGGAAGATGTGCAACACTCAAGTCACTGATTTGACTTAGTCTGACAAAATGTGGACAAAGGATACTGGGAAAACTCCTTTCCTCTCCGGCTGTCCTTCAATGTGGCCAATCTACAAAGAACAACAACCAACACTGTTTGGGAGGCTTCAGATATGCAACACACATTCTTGCAGTTGTTAACCCACATAAAGCTTTCAGGGACTTCCACAATGTACATTATGTGCTAGTTTCAATATACTTTTATGCTTCAACACCCTCAATTTGAATTTCCTTCACTTACCACTTTTATGTGGGTAAGTGATGGAAGTGTTTTTTTTTAATTATTTTATTAATTATTTGGAGATTTCTA